>NC_037681.1:35530301-35748524 GCF_003255815.1 Theropithecus gelada | reverse complement strand
AAAAAAAAAAAAAAAAAAAAAAAAAAAAAAAAGTGGCCTAGTGTAAACAAAAGTTACAGTCAAGGGAAAACCGTAAATCTGAAAGCAGACTTCTTAAGAACAATGGATACCAGAAGACAATGAAATAATATACGTGTTAAATGTCGAGTAAAATTAACCTTGATATTTAAGTCAACCTAATAGTTAATGATAGCCAGCATTTACTTGATGCTTTTAAAAAAACTTTTTGTAGGGATGGTGTCTTGCTACGTTGCCCAGGCTGGTCTCTGGAACTCCTGGCCTCAAGCAGTCCTCCCGGCTCAGCCTCCCAAAGCACTTGGATTATAGGCATGAACCACCATGCCTGGCTACTTAATGCTTTTTCGTTGGTAGTTATGTTTTAAACATTTCCCATGTATTAACTCATTTAAAGTTTTTTATTACTATATAGCTATCATTGTTCGCATTTTATAGATTCAGAAAAGCAGAGTAGTTAGTTAGCTTGCTCACATTATATGTTTCTTATTTACTTATGTATTAGGGATTTAAGCCTAAGTAGTGTGACTTCAAAACCTTTAAGCTACATAGTATACTGCATTTCTAACCCAGGATATTTTACATAGAGACACTATCATTCAAATGTGAGTGCAAAAAAGACTTTTTACAGATAACTGAAAACAGAGTTTATCATTTACAGACCCATCCTGAAAGAATTATTCAAGGATGTACTTCATGAAGAAGGAAATTATATCCAAAAAGAAAGTAGTGAGATATAAGAGGGAATGATAAAGAGTGGGGAAAAAAGAATCATACTTAGGAAACAGTAAATATGAGAAAAATATAAATAAGCATTCAGTGTATAAATTAATAATAATGAAAAAGTATGGAAAGTATTAAAAGCAGGACGAACAATAGTAAGAAGGGAGTTTTAGTGTCAGAGTTAAAATGATCAGAGGATCTGAATTGTTCAGGTGTTGGATGAGGATAATCTTAACCAGACTTTGAATAGTCAAGTATGCATATTACTTTATTATATTTTTATTCTGACGTATAGCACGTGTGGTAGGTAGAATAATGGCCTCCCAAAATGTCCATGTCCTAATTCCTGAACCTATGAAGATGTTACCTTACCTGGCCAAAGGGGCTTTGCAGGTTTGATTAAACCAAGGACTGTTAGATGGCAAAGCTATCCTGAATTATCCAGGTGGGCCCAGTCTAACCACATGAGTCCTTAAAGGTAGCAGATCTTTCCAGCTGTGGTTAGGATGCTATAGAATTGTCAGAGTGATGCTGTCTTTGAAGATAGAGAAAGGGGCCATGAGACAAGTAGTGTGGCACCCTCTAGAAGCTGGAAAAGGCAAGGAAGTAGGTTCTCTTCTAGAGCATCTGAAGGAACACATTCAGTTGCTGACAGCTGAATTTTAGCTCAGTCAGGCCCATTTTGGTTTCTGACCTACAGAACTGTAAGAGGATAAATTTGTGTTAAATAATCAAGTTTGTGATAATTTGTTATGGCATCAATAGAAAACAAATACGGCATACATAACAGAAAACTACACATAATGTATAAGGCTAGATATTTTTCTAAAGAGAACACCTGTGTAATTGCCGTTGAGGGTCTTTTGAAAAATTTGACTCATTCCGCTGTGTACATAGTAGCATCTCCTTGCAGTTTTAATTTGCAGTACTGTGAAATGGAAATTATCCTTCGCCAGTTACCCATGTGGCAAGTAATCTCCACTCTCTTTGTCATTTTATTCTCTGAGTAGTGAAGTCCCTGTAATCTGATCAGGGATTGAGCCGTTTCAAGTTTTGAAAAGACTCTCCTATTTCTAGTTCTCCCTTATTCCTAGGGTGTAATCCTCCAGAAAGTATTGGAAGTATCGGGTGCTTACTAGGCCCCTCTCCTTGGCAGGTCCTGGACTCCTGTCCCAGCAAGATATGTTTGCGGAGGGCATACTTAACCCCTTAAACTTTTGGCTGCAATTTGATCTACGGTCCTCAGGAATTGAAAAGTATCTCTAGAGCTATGCTATTCAAAATGGGAGCCACTAGCCACATATGGATATAAATCTAAATCTAATAAAATTTTAAGAACTTACTTATTTAGTCTCACTAGCTTTCCATGTATTGGGATGCATGTCATTCCAAATATTTTTGCAATTACAAGCAGTGCTTCAATGAATAACCTTGTCCATATGTATTTTTAAATTATTGGTGTATTTTCAGTGTGTATTCCTGAAAGGAGATTGCTGGGTTTAAAAAGGCAAGAGTTGTCTGGATATTGCCAAATTTTTCTTTAGTAGGATTGTTCTAATTTACATTCCCACCAACCAAGTAGGAGCATGCCCATTTCTCCACAATTTTGCCAACAGAATTTGTTGTCATATTTTAAAATTTGTGCCAATGGGATAGGTGAGAAACGGTATTTCAGTGTTGTTTCAATTTGCACTTTTCTAATTACGAATGAGTTTTAACATGTTCCGTATGTTAGGTAGACATTATCTCTCTTTCCTGAACTTATTCCTCCTGTGCTTGCTCCACTCTTGCCTAGGGTTTTTGTTCTTTTGTACCTTAATTTTTAGAAATTCTTACATATTCGTGTAACTAACCCTTTGTCTATGGCATATATTGTGAATACTTCTCCCAATTGGTCAGTTATCTTTTGACTTTGTTTATTGTGTCATACAATGTTTTCATTTTTTTATTTTTGTGTAGTCAAATTGTTCGATCTTTTACTGCCTCTGTATTTTGAGTAATGGTTAGAAAGCCATTTCATACTCAGAGTTAAGGAAGAATTCTCTCATGTTTTCTTCTAGTACTTGCATGGTTTTATTTTTCTCTTCCCAGTTTATTTGGAGTTTATTCTTTTGTATTGTGAGACATGGATCTGATTTTATTTTCCCAAATGACTACGTAATTGTTCCAGCATCATTTATTAAAACGTTTCTCTTTACCCTAGTGATTTGAAATGCCACCTTTGTCATATACCAAAATTTCCATCTGTACATGTGTTTAATTCTAGAGTTTCTGTATTCTACTGGTTTGTCTGTCCACGCACTAGTACTGCATGATTTTAATTATGGAGAGTTTAGTGTGTTTTAATGTCTGAGGAGGTAGTATTCCTCTGTGGGTTTTTTCCCCGTTTTTTGTTTTTGTTTTTTTTTTTTTCGTGTTATTGTGTATTTGTTTTTCTATCTGAACTTTAGTACCAGTTTGTCTACTTTCATAAAATCGCTTATCGGTATTTTGTTGTGATTGCATTGAATTTGTATGTTAACTTAGGGAGACCAGTATTTGTCTGATGTTCAGTCATCGTATCCAATAATAGGTGATGTTGTTCTATTAGTTTATGTCTTTTTAAATCTCTTATAGGATTGCTTAAAAATTTTCCTCTTAGATGTTTTGCACATTTTTTGTTAAATTTATTCCTAAGTTTTAAGTTTTCTCTGTTGGTACTATCTGCCCTCATTTCCTCTGTTTAATGTTTGTGTATATAAAAGCTATTTGTATGTTAATTTTGTATTCTGCTACTTCACTGATTTCTTTGATTGCTTGATTCTTTGGGATTTTCCAGGTATCCTATCTTATCATCTGTGTTCTTTTCTAGTGTATATAGTGCATAATTTTAAGATTTTTTAGAAATTATTATTCTTTTGTATTTTACCTTTTTATGCAGTATGGGTGATAATCTGCAGCCTATGGTGTGGAAGACTCATTTCATTGACTTCTTAGAAAGTCCCAGATGGGCTGTCCTCTTTTAGCTTGAGAAAAGGCAAATGACAGTATAAAAGTGACAACTGAGATCATAGGGAAGGAATGATGAAAAAAAAGTGTGTCTTAGACTATATGAAATTAGGTATCTTATAGGGATTCTAACAGGGAAAGATTGAAAAATGTCTTACAAATTTGAACAGTATGGTTTGTGGACACAACAGATTATATTTTAAAAAATATGCTGAATGGCATAAGAAGAGAAAAGAAATATACCATAGGAATACAGAGAGAAAAGGGTATCTGTGTATGAGAGTAGTGTAAGGACTTACTCACTGGACTAGCAACTATTGAGCATACTCCAGGACTGTAGACATCTGGGAAAGCTGAATTTAAGTCAAAGTCAAATGAAGATATAACTGGATTATTGGATAGGTTTTAGACATGGCAAGACATGTCTTCTTAAGAAGACATTCCAGGTAGGAGTAGACTAAAACAAGGAGATATAATCAGGTTAATATCATGTTTAGATAAGCGCAAGTAATTTAATTTGAGTGGAATAAAACTTTATGTAGAAGGGCAAGTGGTTCATGGGAGCAGGCCATAGAGGCGTTTAAGTGGAAGGCAAAAGGTTTGTTGTTTACCTTTCATATTGAAAGACTGTTAAAGGATTCTCAACATAAGGTTTGAGCATATGTGATCAAATATGGACTCAAGGACATTGAACTTAAAAGTGGTTCTTTAGGGTCGGGCGCAGTGGCTCACACCTGTAATCCCAGCATTTTGGGAGCCCGAGGTGGGTGAATCACTTGAGGTCAGGAGTTCAAGACCAGCCTGGCCAACATGGCAAAAGCCCATCTCTACTAAAAATACAAAAATTAGCTAGACGTGGTTGTGGGTGCCTGTAATTCCAGCTACTCAGGAGGCTGAGGCAGGAGAATCGCTTGAACCTGGGAGGTGGAGGTTGCAATGAGCCGAGATTGCACCACTGCACTTGAGGGGTAACACAGCGAGACTCTGTCTCAGAAAATAAAAAAATAAATAAAAGTTGTTCTTTAACGTCTCACAGAGGGAAAGACAGGAAGTGGGGAGAACAAGTAAGACATTAGGACTTTGGCTTTTATTGCAAATGGTTTCCCAAATTGTTCCTTGACTGAAATTGGTTTCAGAGTTTTTATCTTCCGGGGATGTTTTCTTACCATATATGAGTGTTTTATTGCCATATCTTCTCTCATTTTCTTTCATTCTTCCTGAATGCAGGATTGTGAGAGCCTGTGTTGCTTAGTTTAGGCTCTGGAGCCAATTGCCTGGTTTGAATCCTTGCTTTACCACTTATTAGCTCTATGGGTTCAGGCAAATTATTTGACCTGTTAGGGTGTTTGTTTTTTATTTATGTATAATGAGAATAGTACTAGTACTAATTTTATAGGATTTTTATGAAGACTTACGAATTAGTGCACACAAAGCACTTAGAAATGGTACCTGGTACACAATAAGAAATCAGAGAACTGTGTGTGGTGGCTCATGCCTATGATCCCAGCATTTCGGGAAGTCAAGGCAGGAGGATCACTTGAGGCCAGGGGTTTGAGACCAGCCTGAGCAACACAGTGAGACCTTGTATCTGCAAAAAACCAGAAACAAAACAAAGCTGTATATATACACACACACAGGAAAGAAGGAAAAATAAATCAGGAAAAGGTAGCTGTTTTTATTAATTTTCAACAGTACTTATTTTTATTACTCTCAGCTTGTTCCTATTTTACCAGTTAGTCACTTGGCAACCTTGGTTAAAGATGACATTTTTCAAATGAATACATTCATCCCTCAGTATCTGTGGGGGGGTTGCCTTAGGACCCCTCTTAAGCCCTCCTACCACCAGGCTACCAAAATCCATGGATGCTCAAGTCCCTGATACAAACTGATGTAGTATTTGCAATAACCTTTGCACATCCTCCTGTATACTTTAAATCTTCTATAGATTACATATAATACTTAATACAATGTAAATGTTAAGTAAATAGTTTTTATACTATATTGTTTAGGGAATAATGACAAGAAAAAATGGTTTGTACATGTTCAGCGCAGACAGACACTTTTTCCCCCAGATATTTTGGATCCATGGTTGGTTGAATCCAGGGAAGTGAAGCCCACAGATATGGAGGGCCAACTGTACCTTGAAGATATGTATATAAATCCTTTAATTCGGCAGCTTTGGAAAACTTTGTTTTCCTGGTAACCTTGAAAGTTTCTTTTTTACATCCATTGATGTGGCTTTTCTACTGAGAAAATGCCCTTGTTTGGTAGCTTCTCTCCATCACTTTCCTATCTCTTTTGTGTTTACTGATGAATTTCTACTAAAACATTGAAAACTAGTAGACTATTATCATGGAAATTATCTTAGATTTATTTCGTTGTTGAAAAGAGCTCTAAGAAAATTACTTTCATTTGGTTGCTGTGGTGCTAATAATATAAGCATGCAAATTCTTACTTTTTTCTGTATTTTTCCTTCTATATTTATTAATTTATTTAATCCTTGCAATAGTCCTCTTAGAAAGGTATTGTTAATATTCACGCTTTATAGATGAGAAAAACAAAAATCAATTGGTTATTTTCGTATCCTGGAAAATACTCCAAGAATGGGAATCTGTGGTTTGCAATGGGAAATGCTTTTTTCTATATAGAAAGTGACCCTAAGTAGCCATCTTTCTTCATCAGAACTATGGAATGTGTTCTGTGATTTGCACAGTACTCTATTACAATTGGACTTCTTTTGAATAGAATGTCAGCACTCTGTAGTTAAATGAGTAATATGTAGTGCCTACTGAAAAGTAATAGGTTGTAACATCTTTGAATATCAGTTAAGGAATTTTTTTATAACTTTGTAACTGAAACACATAGAATTTGGCTCCAGGGTTAGAAATGTTCTTAATGAATTGCCTTTTTAATTCACAGTGTTTCTTTTTTCTATATTGACTGGGTCATAAATTGAAGAATCTGTTTTCAGCTGATACACAGCTTATGGGGTTACAAATTATCTTTTATAGTTGATTCTGTAATTAAAATGTGATTTCAGTTAGAATTATTAAAGACCCTAGAAATCTATAAAGAAAAATCAAGACTTGTTTCTATAGTTGATTAATTGTGCTATTTAATATTTTATTGACAGTAGTATTGAGATATGGAAAAGTTGACTATAAATCTGTTGACATTTAATACAACATACTTTATTTTCTGTAGCTGCAGCAAAAAATTATTCCTGATCAGGACCAACTGATGGCAATAGCACTAGAGTGCATCTATACCTGTGAACGAAATGACCAACTCTCTCTTTGCTATGACATACTAGAATGTCTGCCAGAAAGAGGATATGGGTAAGAATCCACAGTATGCCAGTCTTAATTGTGTTGTTTTATTCTAACAGTTAAAAACGTTGCTTCCCCAAATGTTTACCTTAGAGAATTTTAGGAATGTGAAAAAAACATAAAGAAGAAAACAAAATCGTCCTCAGTCCTATTGCCTAGGATAAACATTTCTTGTCTTACCAATATATGGGAAGTTCTATATTTTGTTCAACTGTAATTATAATTAAATTCTGAATTTTGTCAAACATGATAATTTTCTATTAAAAAACAAAAATACCACCACCATCTCCACAAAAACTACTCTTTATAAGTCAGTAGATAGTAATTGTGTTTTTAATGAAGCTTTTTTTCACATTTATGGGCTAATTATATTTATTCTATGAATTGTTTGTTCTTTGCCTTTGCCTACAGGAATTCTTTTAAGTAGTGAATGTACCTAATTCTTAACTGCTTTTATGTTTAAATGGAAATGTATATAATATGCTTTTGGATTATTTAGTTGTATGCAAGTCAAATTTGTATGTTTTCTTTGGAAGTCAGGTAACAATTATTCTTCTGATCCCTCTATTAAATTGAGTATGTATGATAAATTTCACATCTGGGGACATAAATAACAGCACATGAAAGAGTGGTAGATACCAGCAGACCTGTTTTAAGCTTTTGTGACTTTTAGCCAAGTCACTTTACTTCTTTGGTCATTAATTTCCCGATTTACAAAATCAGATATTTAGACAAGAAAGCCTCATTCTCTGTTTTCTCTTTCTCTTTGCTCTCTTTTTATCTTCTCCCTCTTTTCTCTCTTTTCCTTTTACTTTTGAGGACATTTTTATTTCTTCTTTTTATTTTGGGAGGGAGGCTCATATCTGACAAAAGGAAATTTTTATTTCTTATGTAGCAAATGATAGCAGTCACCAATTTTGCAATCTACCGTGAAATAGTTATTCATGCAGTCATTAGTGGAAGTGAAATCAGGTGAAACATTAAGGAGACAAGGTTTTTTGCATGATACCAAAGTATTACCCCAGTGACTTTTTTTTTTTTTAAATTTCAAAGTTGAGCTCTAACTGCCATCATCTTAACCAAGTCGTGAAAGGTGGCATCACTTATAGTCAGACTGCCTGACCTTATATGCCTCCTGATGTGATGCAGTATGAAGCACCTGGTCTTACAGCAGCCCTTAAGGAATATTTTTGCTAAAGTTGTTTACCGTGAGTCTAATCAGATTAGTCTTTTAGGCTGAACTTCTGGTTTGCAGCTAATAGGGGAAGTAGAGAGACAAGTTAAATAATACCATGAGGAGTAAGACAAATACTGAATGTGGGCTGTTCTGTGCATTAACTGGTCTTTGTACTTTAAACAGTTAGTGTCATTTAGGAAGACAAAATGTGGGGCCGTGGGGAGGCTCTTTTCTAAAATAAAGGAGCCTAAAGGGACATGATCTTCCTCTAATTTTTAAATATAAATAATGTATGAACATAGTTAAAGTCGGAATAAGAAGAATGGTATTAGTAATATCCACTGATAAACAGCTGTTTGCTGCCCACTTTTCCCATCCTTGGATTCCTGTCTTCAGAAAGCAAATACTTTCGCTGGTAGATTTTTCCTTGTCTTTACCTACCTCCTTTAAAATGTTATGCTCGTGTTGTTATTTTTTTGATTTTGCAATTTTACATCATTTTGACTTCCTTTTATGGAAGTCCTTTCCCTTCTCCCATATCCACTTCTCCTACCATTTTCCAGTGTTTTCATCATTATGATTATGTAAATATTGTTTATACTGCAGAACTAGGTGTGATTTATTTTCCTTTTAATACAACTATCTGTTTTTTCCTGGATTGGATAATTTCCTTTTCTGTTGTTTTCTTTTTTTCCATCACCCTGTTAAACTACTTTCAGTCGTGAAAACTATTTAATAATCTCTCTGTTCCTTTCTGTTTTTTTTTTCTATCTGTCTCTTCTTCTCTCGCTCTCTTCCTTTTGAAACATCCTTCTTGGAATTGGTATGAATGAATTGTTCTCTGTGTCTGCTGTCCATCTATTATCCTGGGACTTCGTTTGCCTCTGTCTCGTGTTGCATATTGCGTTTCTTGGTTTTCCTTTCTTCTTTCTTCACTTTTTCCTCATTTTGATGGAGTATACTGTCAAATAGCTTCCTGTCAAAGATTGCCTGAGAGGTATTTTTTAAAAGGCTGTCACATATTAGGAAAATACCATGATTGCACACTTTTACTTGGTAGAAGGTTTAATTGTACATGGAATCATAGACTTAGAATCCTTATCTTGTGAATTTTGAAGGTATTACTCTTGTCTTTTCTTTCTAGTATTGTTGAGAAGTTCAGTGGCATCCTGAATAATACCTATTTAAATATGGATTTTTTTTAAAGAAGATTTCAATATCTTCATTTTTGGTGTTCGGAAATAGCATGAGGATGTGTTTCTGTTTCATATGTAAATTCATTGTGGTGTTCACTGAATGGTCTCATCCATTCTGGAAATTCATAACCTTCAGACCTTTGAAGAATGTTCTTATATTTTTTCCTTGATAAGTTTATTTGTACCCCTCTCTTTTCTTCCTTCCTTCTTCATATAGGGAAAGGTAAATCAGAGTGGACTCAGCATCTGTGTATTATTCAGACCTGTACTGGTGTGAATACAGGCTACCTCACATCCCTAGTAGAGAGCAGCAGAGTGTACAAGTGTGTCTCTGAGAACTGTAGGCCTTCCATAGGCAGCCAAAGGCAGGTAAACTGGATAGTATTAATAGATTTTTGTAGCCAAATGTTGTTCCCATTGTTTAAAAATCTCAACCCAAAGGCGGTCAGTGTGTCTGTAGTCAAATTGCTCCTCCCTGGAGTGTGACCAGAGATGCAGAAGCCCCTCCTTCCTCCTAGAGCTGGCGTGGCAGGGGGTTTCTTCCTTACTGGGCTCGGTGGGAACCCTATGATTCCTCTGTCAGCTTCATATCTCATTTCTTGTTCCTAAGTCAACCAGGCACAATCACTGACTTCCAACTCATGTGCGTAACTCTTAAAAGTAAATATATTAGGCTTTGTTTTCCACTAAACTCAAATAGCATAAATATCAGTTAGAGCTTATCTATTAATTATTAAATAGTAATTTGCCTGCTTTGAGGAGATTATCATGGTATCAGTAGGATTATGATATTAAAAATATTTTCTACGTAGATGTTATAGTTAGGGGATTGACATGTTTGTTTTTGAAGAGCGTGTAGGCTAAGAAATGCCTCTTGTGTATACATGGCCAAAAGCGTTTCTTGGCTTCAGATTATTGGTTTCTGATCTAACTTTTTTTTAATGTAAACACAAAGAATGGCTTGATATTTTCTTGTTACTCCATTAATTTCTTAATGATTGCATTTCATGTTTTTAATTTTCTAAGTAACTTGTAATTACAAATTAGCCTTGTATTAAAATATAGGGCTCAAAATATTTTCTGTGGTTCTCTTTGTTCTTCATGCCAAGTTTTTCAATTTATATTCTCTTGGTGATTATTTGTTTATTTTTAGTGGTTAAAATAGTTGTTATTTATCAAATGGTAAGCTATAAATACATCCATTTGCTATTTGAGAAATGAGCAATCACTTAATCTAATTAAATTTTTTTGCATCTTACCTAGGCAGATTATTTAATCTGGCTAAAAAATCCTTTACTCATTATGTTCGTGAATGTCAGTTCACAAAGGAAGAACATTGTACCTCAAATATCTGTGATAAATGATTATAATAGAGCTGTAAAATGATAATTTCCAAAATATTGCTGAATAAGGCCAGGTGCAGTTACTCATGCCTGTAATCCTAGCACTTTGGAAGGCCAAGGCGGGAGAATCAGTTGAGACCAGTCTGGGGAACATAGGAAAACCCCATCTCTACAAAAAAATGTAAAAATTAGCTGAGTGTGGTAGCGTACACCTTTAGTCCTAGCTACTCGGAAGGCTGAGCCAGGAGGATCGCTTGAGCCCAGGACGCAGAGGTTGCAGTGAGCCATGATCCTGCCACTGCATTCCAGCCTAGGTGACAGAGCAAAACCCTGTCTCAAACAAAACAAACACACACACACACACACACAGCTGACTGAGTATGTTAAGGGAAGTTAACTCTGATGAATAATCTTCTGAAGGACTTTCAGTGGAATATATCCCACTCATCATTCTTGTCCAAAGCCTAAAACTTAGTGTAAACAGATAGTATAATATTTGTAAGTTGCATTGATTGTCAGATACATTTAAACCAGGCAGATAGTTTTAAAAATAATGAGGGTTTTTTTGTCCAAAGCTGGACATTTTTAATTTTCCAAGTCCAAAGATTTTTTGTTTGGACTTCTTGTTAATAAAACCATTGCTTTCTCTGGTGTGTTCCTCCAAGGTGACAAAGAAAAGAAGGAACAATGGTCGTGCCAAAAAGGGCCGCAGCCACATGCAGCCTGTTCACTGCATGAACTGTGCCTGATGCATGCCCAAGTACAAGGGCATCAAGAAATTCGTCATTTGAAACATAGTGTAGGCCGCAGCAGTCAGGGACATTTCTGAAGCGAGCGTCTTCAATGCCTATGTGCTTCCCAAGCTGCGTGTGAAGCTACGTTACTGTGTGGGCTGTGCAATTCACAGCAAAATAGTCAGGAATTGATGTCGCGAAGCACCGAACACCCCCACGCCGATTTTGACCTGTGGGTGCTGCCCCACAATCCCCACCAAAGCCTATGTAAGGAGCTGAGTCCTTAAATGAAGACAGACTATTCTCTGGAGAAAAATACAATGGAAATTGTACTTAATAAATAAATAATAAAAAATAAATAAAACCATAAGATCTTGTGGGAATTCAGGTGGAGCATTGCACAGAAGGCACCTGAGAGTGGCAGGGGCAGTGTTTCTCAGTTGAGTGTTTGGGACACACAGTTGTCTAGGGTGAAAGAGGGCTTTTATAGCAGTTATAATCTTTTTCACCATATTCCTCTATTCACTTGCACATATGTTGTGCCATACTTAATCTTCCCTACCAACCACATTTTTATTAGTTTGTGATCTTTTTCATGATAGTGTTTCTCCTAGTTTCTGCTTACTGGCTTCCTCAGAAAGCATTGCCTTTTCATCTTCACTCCCTACCAGGGATTATCTATGTGATGGATGTACTTCTCGCTGATTCCTTAACATTGAAGTGGATGGGATTCCCTTCCCTTAATGCACAGGGGAGGATTATGTGGAAGAACTTTCCTGAGTATATAGAATCCTAATGGAAACTTCCTGGAGAGGAGATCCTACGTTGTGTAGATAGGCCTAGGAGAAAGCCAACACGACTATGCTGCTTCTTAATCTGTTTCATTGGTTTAAAAGAACAGTAGTAAATAGTGATTTTACCCTTTACCTCATCTTAAACAGTTGATTTATAATTTTTTTTTTTACCTTTAAGTACAACTGAACCAAAAGTACCCTAGAAAATAGTTCCTCATATCTGACTAATCTGTAACAGAGAATATTGTTCTACTCTAGCATTTCTTATTCTCTTGAATCATGAGTAATGCTGAATGAATTTAGGCAATAGTGTTATACAGTACACGTAAAAGAAACATCTTTCCTTTTTTTCACTTCATTAAGTTCTGTATTTTATTTAAAAATTTAATACTAAGCTTAAGGGCTTTTTTTTTTCTTCTTCTTTTAATTTATTAGTGATAAGACAGAGGCAACCACAAAGCTTCATGACATGGTAGACCAACTGGAACAAATTCTCAGGTAAGAAAAATGACAGTTTTTTTGGCTCCATGCTTATTGAGGGAATTTGTCCAAGAAATGTCACGTTAAGTCTGCCTGTGAGTCATTGTTTCTATTTTGACCTCATTTTTGTTTGTCTTGGGAGTGAATTTTCTCAACAGCAAATACACTATACCCCATTGTCATCGAGTGATAGAATAATAACATGATCTTTGAAAACCTACATTCAAATTTAGACCTTACCACTTACTAGTTGTGTGATCTTTGGGCCTAGGATTTTCTTGTCTATAATATCTTAACTCATGAAATTGTGGAATCAATATTAGATTAAACATTTAAGTGCCTCCTACATCGTAGGCACATAAGGAATGTTAGTTCATGCAGCAATTATTGCATCTTTATCAGCAAACAATGTTTATTACACTAACTTCCCTTTTTAGGGCATAATACATTGAATTGACTATTTGTATTATGTCAAACTGCATTAGAACCCTCATGCAACACTGGAGGAATATTCTTTACTGTTGTAATAAAATGTTAAACTATCTCTTTTGGAGATTGAAATCATCTTAATTTCCCATGTAGAAAGTCTGATATTGTTTACTAATATTTATTTTTATGTTTATATAAATATGTACATTTAACTTTTAAGTATTATATTAAAAGTAAAAATTTAAGAATAATAAACTCTGGTCTTCCAATGTATAATTGTAGAAATTATAGCTAATAACATTACTAATAGTAGTATGTATGATAATTTGGAGTCCACTGATTAGAAATCTTATTCAAATTAATGGACTTTAGTGTAAAAATATTTCAAGTTGCCTTTGAGGGAACAGAATGGTTTTGTGTACCATAACATGTGAGTTTAATAGAGAATTAACTGTTCAGTTTCCTGGAGACCTGTGTTTATTATTAACTAGCTTGATTCCTGTTATTTTGTGTTCTGAAAGTTATACAGTTGTATTTCTTGAAAAATGTTTACTAAATCAGCTTTTCCCATTGTAGGCTGGCTTGTGCCTGTCCTCCCCGCTACCTTCCTAACACATTCAGTTTAGTTTGACTCAGGCTTGGTGGGTTGAGTCAATGTAAATTCATTCTCTACAAATCTGCATAGTTACCTTTATTTCTCTAGTAAAATTGAGAAGAGATAGCTCAAAGAGATACAGTGAAATAAACGTCATTTATTTCATCACATGTCTGTGATTGTAACCATGGGAGGTCCTGGTAGTTTTATTATGCCATCAGTACCTCAAGGAAACAGTTAACACCCTATAGGTTTCTGGATGATGTTTAGGTTTCACTATTTAGCTTAATTTACTGTGCTTTCAAGATAAGAGCTTTATATTCCTGTTCCACCTCATAGCCCCAGATACTTGATAAATGTTTTAGTATACATAATGCCAGGTGACTTTACCGATGAAACCTATTTTCTGAAGAGTTACTGGATTCTATCCAGTCACTCTATTCAGTCCTGTAGTAGTCAGTTCATAAATGTGAGATTTTGTGAGTCAGATCAAGTGTTTATATGATGTTGATGATTATGGAATGGGATATCTCAAGAAGATTCATGAGACAGAGAGAATTTTTGACATATCTTGTATATTTATAACATGGATTCTTGATAGAGAATGAGCCTGATGATTTCCAGAGTCTTCTAACTTTAGCATTCTTAGTTTATTGCTTTTCTAGTAGTCTTGCCTATAACAGAATACTCAATAGGATTAATAAGCATTAAAACTGTACTGAAAGTATAGATTTGGCTTATTTTACTGACAGGTGCTGTGATAAGAAAGATTTTTGAGATAAAGATAGGTCATGCTTTCTTTTAGTATGCTACTTAGCCCAACTACATTCTAATAAAAGTCAATGAGAAAGGTAAGATTTGTTATATAATTATTAGATTTTTTTTCTTTTTTGTTGAGAATCAATGTTATATGTAAAATTGGATTACACTATGAGATAATTTTTTTTGGTAATAAACACTGAAGTGCAACCTATATGCCTAAGATTCTTAGACTCTTTTTCTTTGGTAGCAAGACATTAAATAATCTTTTTTTCACTTATAGTGTGTCAGAGCTTTTGGAAAAACATGGACTCGAGAAACCAATTTCATTTGTTAAAAACACTCAGTCTAGCTCGGAAGAGGCACGCAAGCTGATGGTTAGATTGACTAGGCACACCGGCCGGAAGTGAGTAATAAAATTAATTGATACTTGGGTCAATTAATTTTAAATATTTTTAAAAGTATTTCTCTTTTTCTGACAACCTCATTGTGTTATAACTAATAATAAACTGCACATAAAGTGTAAGTATAATTTGATAAGTTTTGATATATGTATATACCCATGGGAAACCATCATTATGATTAAGATAATAAACATATCCAATACCCCTGAAAGTTTTTTGATTACTCCTTTAGAATCCTTTCTCTCTTGCTTTTAGTTATCATGCTCCCTTCTCCTCATCAGGGCTACCACTAATCTATTTTCTTTACTTCTGTATATTACTTTGCATTTCCTAGAATTTTATATAAATAAATCACACAGTGTAATTTGTCTGTGTGTTTGTTTGACTTTCACTCAATATAATTATTTTGTGATTCATCCATGTCGTGTCATGGATCAGTAGTTTGTTTCTTTTTATTTGCTGAATGATATTTCATTGTATGGAATTTTCACACTCTGTTTACTACTTCTCTGTCCATGGACATTTGGGTTATTTTGAGTTTTGGCTTTTACAAATAAAGTTGCTATGACTTTTCATATGCAAGTGTTTATGTGGACATATGCTTACACTTCTCTTGGACAAATACCTAAGGATGAAATGGCAGGATCATTTGGTAGGTGAATAGTTAACTTTCAAAAACTGACAAACTGTTTTTTAAAGGATTTGTGCCATTTTGCTTTCCTCCCAGGCTTGTAAGAGAGTTACAGTTGCTACATCCTACATTGCTCTTCTTTATCCTCATCAACACTTGGTGTGGTCAGTGCTTATTTGCTATCTGCCTGTTTTCTCTGCCTGTCTTTAAAACTGAGTTATTTTTCTTTTTATTGAATTTTGGGACTTTTCTTATATATTCTAGATATAAGTCCGTTTATTAGATGTATGCTTTGTGAAGATTTTCTCCCATTTGTACCCTGTCTTTTCGTTATCTTTGTGTTTTGAAGAGTATACTTTTTTAAAAATTGCCTTTTAATCAATTTGTACTTTTTTAATGCTTTGTCACAATGTTTTTTTCCTACCTTTGTTAGCAAAATTTTTGGTTTTACATGTTACATTTAGATCCATGAACCATTCTGAGAGTTCATTTTTGCTTATTGTTCAAAGTATGGATCAAAAAACTTTTTATGTCTAATTATTCCTCACCATTTGTTTAAAAAGCCATCCTTTCTCTACTGAACTACCTTTGCAATTTTTTTGAAATCTGTTGTCTGTGTAAATGGGGGCTTAATTTTTGATTATTTTGTTCCATTGATCCATTTATTTCTTTCTTCCAATACCATACTGTGTTAATTATTGCAGATTTGTATTAAATATTGATATTAGATAACAGTCTCCCAGCTTTGTTTTTTTTCACCAAAGTTGTTTTGTTTATTATAGGGCCTTTGCAGTTTAATATGCATTTTGGAATAAGCTTACCAATTTCTTCATTTGGAATTTTGATAAGGATTGCATCAAATCTGTAGGTCAGTTTGGAGAACGTTGCTATCCTAAATCAATATTAAGTCTTCCAATCCATGAACATAGGATGTCTTTCCCTTTACTTAGTTCTTGTTTAATTTCTTTAAATGATATTTTAGTTTTTAGTGTACTATTCTTGCGTTTATTTTGTTAAATTATTCTTAAGTATTTTATTCATTTTTGGTCCTATTGTAGAGGGAATTGCTTTCTTAATTTCATTTTCAGATTGTTCCTTCCTAGTGTGTAGAAATATAGTTGATTCTTTGATATATTGATCTTATGTCCTCTAACTTTTCTGGGCTTACTTATTAGCTCTAATAGTTTTTCTTTGCAGACTTCATGGGATTTCCTATATAAAAGATTGCACTATCACAGGAAGGTAGATCTTCCTGTGATATTGTTTCTTACCTCTACAATATGAGTTTGGAGCAAGATAATTTCTCTTCTCCAAGCTTTTTTTTTTTTGGTCATCATATAATTTACTTTTATGTATGTTAAAAACCTCACTTTGCATTGTAATTATTATTTGCAAGCAGTAAACTATTTTTTAAAGTGATGTAAATAATGTGAAAAATGTGTCGTGTATTTATCCATGTAGTTACCATTTCTGGCAGTTTTAATTCTTTATGTAGACCTGTGTTTCCGTCTGGTTTTATTTTCTGTTTGTCTAGAAGGCTTCTTTTAATTTTTTTTTTTTTTTTTTTTGTAGTGCTAGGATGCCAGTGATTCATTTGTTCATCTTTGTTTGTTTAAAAAAGTCTTTATTTCACATTTTTCTCTGAAGGATATAGTCACTTGGTATACACTTCAAATTTGACAGTTTTTTTTTTAAGTATGCTACGGTACAGAAATTGCTCCACTGTCTCCTAGCATGCATTTTTTTTCCAATGAGAAATCTGCTGTCAGACTTAATCTGTTTCTGATGTGTTTCTCATATTTTTTAAATTGCTGTTGTGAATTTCTCTTTTTGACATCAGTTTCAAATTTAATTTCATGGTATAGTTTTCTTCATAAAACATCTTGGATCTTGGATCTTTGGGTTTATAGTTTCCATCCAACTTGGAAAATTTTTGCATATTTCTTCTCCTTTATCTTCTGCTCCTCTCCTTTCAGGACTCCAATTATACATTTATTAGGACCTTTCAGGTTGCCCCACAGCTCATCAATACTGTGTTACTTGTTTGTTTTAATATTCTTAGGTATTTGGGTTTCATTTTGGTGAATTTCTATCACTGTTCTTTAAAGTCCACTACATATTTTTTTCTCTAATGTCTCAATTTGTACATTCATTGTATTTTTCATTAAGAGTTTTTTTTTAAATCTCTAAGAGTTCAATTTTGGTTTTTATTAAACTTTCATGCCTCATTAACTTTTTGAACATATGTTAAACAGTTATAATACATTTTGAAACATTCTTGTCTGTTTTTCTAACACCAGCTTTTTCTGACATTTCTTTTTAAAAACATCTTTCTAACATCTGTGATACCCATCTAATATCTGGGTAGGTTTTCAATAATTTTTTCCTCATTATCTGTCATATTTTTCATGTTTTCCAATGTAAAATAATTTTTTTTTTTTTTTTTTTTTTTTTTTTTTTTTTTTTGAGACGGAGTCTCTCTCTGTCGCCCAGCCTAGGGTGCGGTGGTGTGATCTTGGCTCACTGCAACCTCCACCTCCTGGCTTCAAGGGATTCTCCTGCTTCAGCCTCCCGAGTAGCTGGGATTACAGGCGCCCTCCATGCCCAGCTAATTTTTGTATTTTTAGTAGAGACGGGGTTTCACCATGTTGGTCAGGCTGGTCTCAAACTCCTGATCTCGTGATTTGCCTGCCTCGGCCTCCCAAAGTGCTGGGATTACAGGCATGAGCCACCGCTCCTGGTCACAAAATAATTTTATTGAATACTAGACATTATGAATTTTTCCTTCTTGTTTGCTATATTTTTGTATTTTTATAACTTTTTAAAAAGTTGTTTTATTTTATATATTTAAAATATACGGCATGATGTGATGGGATACATATAAATAGTAAAAAGGTTACTATGGTGAAACAAATTAACATTCATCATCTCACATAGTTGTCTATTTTATTTTATTTGTTTTTGTGGCAGGAGCAGCTAAAATCTACTCTTTTAGCATGATCCCATGTACAGGACAATTTTATTACCTATAGTTCTCATGTATACTAGACCTCTAGGCTTGTTCATCTACCTGTCTGCTACTTTGTATCCTTTAATCTGCATCTCCTTATTTGTCCCATCCAACCCTTCATGGTAACCACTGTTTTGGTGTCTTTCTTTATACTTGATTTTTTAAATTTCACATATAAGTGAAAACATGCAATAGTTTTCTTTCTATGTCTCATTTATTTCACTTACTGTAAATCTTCTTGTACTTTTTTCTGGGACATGGTTAATTTACTTGCCAGCAGTTTAATCCTTTTGCTTCTTGCAGTTAAGGTGGAGGAAGAGCTCCTTCTAGGGCTAATTATTCCCTATAACTGAGCTAAGACTCTGCTTAATGCCCGTGTGTCCTGAGGTTTTCCAGCGGGTGTGAGTTTGACATTATGTTCTCTTTGCCTAGCCTCGGGCAGTTTTACCGCAGGCATTTATGACTTCTACTTGGCTGAATATTTGCGGGGACCCTTCGCACATCTTGGGAATTTCTTCCAGTTCTGCTGTGTCCTCCCTGGCACTTCGTCCTGCATGTGCTCTGTGTGCTTTGGTTTCTCTGGAATTTCAGTTCTGTCTTCTCAATGCAGGGAGTCCACAAGTCTGCTTAGATTTTTCCTTTCTTGTGCTGTGGTCTGGAATCTGTCTCAAGGCAGTAAACTGGGGTAGTCTTATGAGTCATCTCAGCAGTGAGCCATGACCGTGCCACTGCACTCCAGTCTGGGTGACAGAGTGAGACCTTGTCTCAAACAGCAACAACAAAAAAGACTTGGTTTTATCTCTCAGGGATCACTGTCTTTTATTGCCGAATGTCCACTATTTTTGCGTACTTTTACTTGTTTTAGGCTGGAGATTTAATTCATTTCCTTTTGCTTAATCTTTTCTGAATGTGAACATCCCTTTGGAAGTCCCCCTTGATCTATGTCTTTCATGTCTTCCAAATTCCTGTAAGGAAGTCATATTAGGAAATTATCTTGACTCGGGAGTCAGATGACTTGGATTCTGAGTCTAACTCCACAGTATACCATCAACTCTTTTTTATAAAAAAAGATGTTTACAGCTTCTTACATTTTTATAAAATGATCATACCAAACCCATGTAGACAGCAATTAAGTGAAGAAATAGTGCATTATTCTTCTGTCAATGTGGGCTTCCCTGAGGCTAAGATTAGAGTGTAAGTTGTTTGGAAGGTAATTCTAGCCTAGCATCAGTAGGAGAATGGGGAACTGATACAGGGAAGAAAAGGGAGCCAATACTGGTTATATTACATAAGGAGGTTTTCCACTGTGGACTAGGGCTCAGTATTGCCGGGGTCATCTGGGAGTTGGAGGATTACTCAGCTACCCTCTCGTGGCTATCATTGTTTGAGGACTGGTCTGATGAGTGTTAACTCCCTTACACTTCCAGCATAACTAAGCATGCCTTTTGGCAGTGGAAGTCCTCAGACAGAAGTCTGGTTGCTAAAGTAGGATGCTATCCATGTGTATGAAAAGCTCACAGCAGTGAGAACTGAATGTATGTATATGGATTGTTTGTGCTATAAGTTACCCCCTTCAAAACACTAAAACACTATAACTTTGCCTTATTTTTTTTTACTTTATATAAATGGAATTATATAGTATATACATTTGCATGTAGCTTCTTTCTCTCGACATTATGTTTGTGAGATTCCTTTGTATTGTTGGTATAACCTTAGTTTGTTCATTCTCAGTGTTGCAAAGTATTCCATTTTGTGAATATAACACATTATTTATACATTCTCTGTTGATGGACATTTGAATTGTTTCTCATTTTCTGCTATAATCAATGCTACTGCTATGAATAAATTTGTACTTATCTGTCTTCTGGTGTACATATTTCTGTCCTTCACTTGAATATCTACCTAGGAGTGGAACTGGTGAGTCATAGGATATACCTGAGTTCAACTTTAGGAGAGTCTGCCAAACAGTTTTTCAAAATGGTACTGTGTATATTTCTCTCAGCAATATGTAAGAGTTACTGTCACTCCACTACATCACAAGTACTGGATACTGATTTTTTTTCTCTCATTTTAGCCATTTAGATGGGTATATAGCAGCATTTCATTGTCTTTTTAAAATATGCATTTCTTACATGACTGTTGAAGTGGAAAATGTTATAAGGGTATCAAAACATTAAATACCTAAGTAAATCTAACATGAGATGTGCAGGACTAATGAAGTGGAAAACTTTATGATAGTATCAAAACATTAAATACCTAAGAATAAATCTAACATGAGATATGCAAAAGTATCTATATGAAAATTATGAAACATTGTTGAGATCTCTTAAAGATCTAAAGAAATGGAGGAATACATCATGTTTATAGATTGGAAGAGTCAGTAGTGGAAAGATGTCAATTCTTCTCACTCCTCTGTTTTTTTCCTGCATTCCTAATAAAAATTCCAGCTAATGTATATATTCATTTGAGAGTTGCACAAGTATAGAATCTTTGATACAAACATTATGACAGGTACATAGTTGATGCTCAGAAAATATTTAATGTATTGCTTAATAAAAATTTGGTGAATGGGCCAAGCACAGTGGCTCATACCTGTAATCCCAGCACTTCGGGAGGCAGAGGGCAGATCACTTTGAGTTTAGGAGTTCAAGACCAGCCCAGGCAACATGGCAAAACCCTGTTTTTATAAAAAACAAACAAATATTCGCTGCGCGTGGTTGCTTATGTCTGTAGTCCCAGCTACTTGGGAGCCTGAGGCTAGAGAATTGCTTGAGCCCAGGAGGTGGAGGTTGCATTGAGCCGAGATCTTGCCACTGCACTCCAGCCTAGGCAACAGAGTGAGACACTGTCCTAAAAGAAAAAAAATTGTGAGTGAATGACTTACTTAATTTTTAGTATGTGTTGCTTAAAGCACTGATAGTTTTTAGCTACTCATTTCAAAGGAATAAGTGAGAATAAGTGAGTGAAAAGATAATGACAGATTTTAAAAATCTGGAAAAACTTTGTTTCATTTTGTCTCTTTCTATGTTGTCATTTAAAGTAGCACATCTAATGAAATTAGAAATTTTGCTAAGTTCTTTGGAAGTTCATTTAGAGCCAGTTACAACAGAGACAGGAAAACTGAACAATTAATATTCATACTTTATAATTGTGCACTTATTTATGGAATTGTTTATTTACATTATTTAATGAATATTTTATTATGGATTTTGACATAATTTGTGTCTGTATTATGCTTGATGTCTGGCTTACAAAGAAAAAGATATAGTACCTCCCTGGTCCAGAGGGGGATATACTTAATTAATATGAAGAGAATATTTATAAAGGCTATGAAGGCCATGAGAGAACTAACAGATTACTCTGTAGAAAAATTGACAACGTAGTACGTCAAATGTATATTTAAAAAAAGAAAAGAAAAATTGGCAACAGAGTTGAAAGACATTTCATTAGATGATATCCAAATGGTCCATAAAGAAACTGATAACTTTTTGACCTATTAGTCATTTAGTTTATGCATAGAATAAAGGGTAAGTATGACTTGGAGGTGCTTGCTGGACAGTAGGTGGAGATGCTGCTGTGAAGATGGACATGAAGATCAGCAGAGAAGTCCGAACTGGAGTTACGGATTTGAGAATGATCCCCATGTGTGTATGGGAAGGTTAAATTCCAGATCTGTAGGGAGATTACGTAAAAATGTAAAGAAGACTGGGGAAAAAAGCCACCTCAAGCACTAATCCTGAAGGAGTAGAATTAAGCAAAGGCAACTTTTCAAGAACTTTTTAAACATATTTTGTTTACCTAAACTTTAGGATTTAGAGATTCAGTTTAACCCGACTATCAAAGTAAAAATAAAACCCAGCAGTAAAAACACACTATTGTATATTCCTTTCTATCTTTTAAGAGCTGGCTCCAACACATCTTCCAGGAGACCTTGTTTGACTCCTCCAAGCTTAATTGAATTCTCCTTCTTAGAAATTCCCTAGCATTTTGTATCTACCTCTCTTACTGTCTGTTGCAGCTATATGGTGTTACACTGCAACTATACTACAGTCATTAACATATGTGCCTTAAGTTCCCTTGTAGATCGTAATTTCTCCAGTGCAAGTGTTATAGCCACCATACAACACCTCAGTTAGGAACTTACATGTCAGTGGCCCTCTCTGGTAATTTAGATAACTTTGACTATTTAAATGCCTTAAGATTTCTTTATAGCTACAAATGGATGGCCAATATTTCCAAGATCATGCTGATTTTACTCTAGCATCTACTTTTCAGCAGGAAAGCATTGTAATTGCTGCTACATTACCTACCAACCCACCTCCCCTACCCCTGAATTAGTTCCCTAAATACTTACAGAGTCCCTGAAGTTAATTTCTACCCATGGTAATCTATTTACTGTGAATATATAAGAGAATATGATGCCTGTTTTCATAATAGTTGACTTGAAATGAATCTTAATTATTTTATGCATACTTCCATGGCTTGGCCTTCAATACCCACAGAATATTCTTATACATATTCTAAAGGGTGGCAGATGTCAGCAAATCTGTCACAAATGCAAGTTTTACTAACTTGAGGTACACTGTTTATCCCTGGGAAATCCACATCTATTCCAAAGCTGCAACTAATGCATTTGTGTTCAGGGATCTGTCTGTTAATTTGTAAAACTCTTGGTTACTTTCTTCAAGTTCTACTCTTGATTCTTATTTACTGAATATATTCTTTAAAAGGCCATTGCAAATAATGCATAATGAGTTTATTTTTATTAGAACCTTTACTTACGGCTAGCCATGTGTGAGAAAATATTAGTACCATCTGCCCCAGTGTGGATGGCTTCCAGAAGAACAGCTGGGCTGTAAGAAATTGAATTTAGCTAGACAATGCCTAGGTCTGATTTTATCAAGTGTGTGCAAGATGGACACTCACTTCATCCATCATTCTGCTACTTCTCTGCCTGTAAGAAATCTGAAAGAGCGCTCCAGGTTTTTTGAAGCCTGAAGAGTTCACATACCCAGGTCAGACAAATGGAAACATTTCATGGATTGTCCTGAAATACTTGAAATATATCATTTTGTTTTGTGTATTTGTCTGCTGGAAGAAAAAAAGTGTTCTCATATGCCTAATTGCATATGGAATAAGAGTAATTCCTCCTTTCGTATAATAAATATAAAATGCATTGGCAAATGAAGCATGTGCTTATTAAAAATTATAGGAGAAAAAATTTTAAAGACTATATTTTTGGCTGTAATTATCCCAAATATATACTTTTTCTATAGCAATAACTGTTAAACACATACAATCTATCTGCCCTGTTTTTAATGCATAGTGACGATTTTTAAAGGCATTGTGAAAGATCAAAAATAAAAAGGTGCATGAAAAAGAAACATCATCTAGTTGGTATTTGACCAACTTAAAACAAAAACCTGCTCTTCCTGAATAATGATATTCATGATTATGTAGAATGTCAAGACTAGAAAGTAAACATAAATGATGATTTCAAACTCATGTATATTTAACTAAGATGAACTTTGGAGAGAGGCAGAGAGAATTACAGCATATTGTCTCTCCTACTTGAATCAATATTAGAATCATATACGTGACTTAAAAAATAAAAAACCGAGATGTATTTGTAACTTCAGATTCATTCATTCACATTTGTTGAATGTTTATTACATACCAGAAAAATAGGGGGGGTCTTTTCATATATTTTGGTATAAGTTAATGTTTATGCTGTTCAAAAAGGGAATCTAAAGTTCAGAGAGATTAGAAAATTTATTCAAATTCATGGATAATTTAGCTTATTCTTATATTTAGGAGCACCTTGCTTCAATGCCTGTGTTTTGTCAAAATTAATCTCATTTATTGCTTGTCACTGATGTGGGCTTCCAGTGAGGAAAGTGAAAGTCAGGAATATTAAATGACTTGCTCACAATCATACAACTAATTTGTGACTTTGTTTGAATTTGGGAACAGAACCCTTTCCCCTGCTGTAGGAGAATCTGACCGTTAATTCCCTAGCTCTGTAACTCTGGAAATCAATGTAAAGTGGTTTTTAATCAACTAGATTATAGAGGCCTCACTACTTAGCTAAAACAGATCCCTGATTGGTAAATTGCCTCTGGCCTGGAGGACCTGTAAATGAAGTAGAAATACCTGACAGAGGCTTTATGCTTTGGGCTTTCCTGAGTGCGTTGCAAGAGATGTTGGCTCTTTCATGACATGTAGCTTCTTCCTAAGCCGGACACAGCAACGCCAACAACTACTCTCTGAGGGTCTGGCTCCTTGTACTGGGGCAGTCACCTGAGAAGAGAACTCCTGGAGTGCTCTGTGAGTTGCTTTGTGGACTGCTGCCTGTACTCTCACTAAGAAGCAACTGATGCTGCCCTGCTGGTGAGCCGCGGTTCTTGTCCCCCAGGCTGATGGCAGATGCGGCCTGCGGTTGTCCTGTGGATGGAATGTTCAGTTGAGGTCCAGAAGACCTCTTGACAGGGATTGCTGAGTGATGAAGATGGAATTTGAAGCCAACCTCTGTCATCAAGTGCTTTTTCTGCTGTATCATAGCTGCTTTATCTTGCAATGGTTCATTTTACCTTAGAAACACAGCTTCTTTACCTTTACCGTAATTACCATTCAATTCCATTCCAGCGTGTGTCTGCGCAGGCTATGACAGGCTGCTCTGTCACCGTCTCTAGCATTGAAGCATAGCTGCCCAGCTTTCCCCTCTATGTTTAATCCAAGTGTTTTCCTGTCAATTTAAAGGAGATATATTCCTTTTGATCATTTGAGAGCTGATGTGGTATGTAGAGTGTTTTTTTTTTCAACTTTTGACCATTTGAAGAAAGAGTTTTATTAATTGTTTTCTTTTCCTCTTCCTTCTCTTTTTTATGTGTTGTTCCAGGCAGCCTCCTGTCAGTGAGTCTCATTGGAGAACGTTGCTGCAAGACATGTTAACTATGCAGCAGAATGTATACACATGTCTAGATTCTGATGCCTGCTATGAGGTAACTCTAGAACCATACACGATTTTTTTTTAATTCAACAGTTTTGATTGTTATGGTTTGTTGACTACAAGAATGATGACCATAAGCTACCCTGGAAGTAATATTATTTAATAATAGCCAATAACTAACTAGTGCTTCATCAAATCTTTTCATGACACACCCCTTCTAAAAATGTGTTGTTGTTCCATATCAATAATCAAAAAGTAGCTCTACTCCTTGGCATGACATAGAAAGCTACGGAAGATGCCAGCTCCCTTACCCCTTCCACTTTTGTCACTGTCCATCATGTACCCTATGTTGCAGTAGCACCATCAAGCCTGTCATCAGTTCCTCCGTCCACCCTGCTGTTTCATGGTTCCATCACTTTGCACACATTGTTCCCTTGGCCTGGAATATATTCCTCTTTCCTTTACTTAGAAAACTCCAAATAAAAGTTCAGAACTCAGCTCACTAATTATGTTTTCTAGGACACCTTCCTTTGTCCTTCCTCATAAGTTGCCTCTACTATACTCTTTCTTTAAAATGTAGTTATTTGTTTATTTGTGGATTTCTTCCATTTGGTCATCAGCTCCTAGACAGACATTATTATATCATGTGCACTCTCATATTCCCTAATGCGTTTTATAATATATGGAATATAAAGGATACGTAAGAAATGGTTGTCAGTTGACTGGGAATATAATCCAGGGGGATTTACTCATTAATTTGGAAGAGATATATACACGTGTGTGTGTGTGTCTGTGTGTCTAATTGCCAAGTCAGAGGCAGATTACCAGTATTTATATTTCCATTTTATATGTGTGAAATCTCCAAGTCAGAGGCAGTTTACTAATGTATATATTTCCATTTGTGTGGAAAAAATGAACTAACTCATTTTTAATAAGATGCAATCTAAAACAAGTTTTTTTAATTTGAATTTTCTTGTTAAATAAGCCAGACACAAAATCGTAAAGAGTATTTCTTGTGTTGCTTTGCTCTTATACTGCAAAGCATAACCCATTGATGAAATTAGAATTGTAAAAATAGGTCTCTGCTTTGTGAAATTGTTTAGTTTTTAAATTCAGGGCGATTTTAACAAAAGAGTGCTAATGTAGACTGTTGAGAAATGAATGGTTTTATATTTGAATTTCAGGTTTTTAAATGCAGGAATAACTAATGTTTCTACTGATGATTACAGTCTCTGACCACATACAACTGCCAGTGTCTTCCCCTTTTGCATCTAAAGCAAAACCTGAAACCAACTTCATTAGAACATAATTTGTATGCACATGAGATTTAAAACCCAACTGTCACTAGTATGTTTGAGGTAGTGTTTTTACATTGGAGTGGCATTATTTTGATTCATTCCTGTTTCTGATTCTGATTGCAAAATTGGCAGTAAGTATATTACATTTGAATTATTTTCTGTGTGGAGTAATCCATCAAAACAACTCATTATATTACATTTTAAAAATATTTTAACACCTTTTTATTAGGCTTTGGTATTTTAATGACTTCTGTCCATGGGTCTCCCTTGTGGAGAAAACATTTGAAAGCATATTATAACAGTTTTGAAAAGGCTGTAGGAGACAGTAATAAAGATTTGACAGACTTCAAATTTTAAATATAATTTAAAATATGCTATGTTGTCTTAGTGACTTGGTTGTTAGATTTTGCTGTCCTTGGAAAATAATTTGAAAGTTCTAGTGGCATAATTTTGAAAATGTTAGATAAAGATTTATATATAGCCTGTAGAACAGAAATCTATGTTGTTCATTTTAGCAAACTGTTCCAAGTTTTAGGGCAAATATATTTTTCAGTATTGGACATTGACTCTTTACGGCTTACTTGAGTAGACCAGAGAAATATGGAGAAACTATGACATATAAGTCATCTGGATTAGACATATTGTAAGCCATTTTTTTCTGTCAGATATAAGTGATTAGGGTTGCTCTTTAATAGTTTGCTTTCTGTCACAGTATCTATTTTATAGCGGATCCCTCTTAGATATAGTGTTTTTATCCTTATCAGACATCTTAGCAAAGACTTGTCTAAAAATGCCTTCTGCAGGAAGCCTAGACACAAAGAGGTGAAAATAAGGGCATCCTGTGAAGATTGGATGGTCTTCTTAATTATATTGAAACTCTTGCTTCTCCATTAAATGTTACTTTTTAAAAATCTCTTATTTCTGTGCTATCCTCATCCAACTATAGAGTGACAGGGAAGTACATTTTTGGGGAAGTTCTTAGACTAATTATATGTAACGTTAGTGTATGTTTAAAAGGATTGCTTTGTTTATATAAACAATCTCAATTATAGAAGTAATTTTGTGTTAATTGATGTTGTTAGTTGCCTAGTAGAGTACAATGATATTTGTATGAGTATCTTCAGTATCTCTTGTTTTATTTTAATAATTTTTAATATGTACATTATTTAAAAACTCAGCATTATAATATATTTTAATTTTAATGACTGCTTGTAAGTATAGCATTTGTGGCATGACTGGTTCATAAGACTGAATTCAGATGCTTCAAGCTGTATTATATTCAAAGATTTTTCTTTTAAGAAATTAAAATGGGGCCGGGTGCAGTGGCTCATGCCTTTAATCCCAACACTTTGGGAAGCCAAGGTGAGAGGATTGCTTGAGCTCAAGAGTTTGAGACTAGCCTGTGGGCAACATAGCAAGAACCCGTATCAAAAATGAAAATTAAAATTAGGAAAAAGAGAAAAAATAGAAATGGTTAAAAATAGTTTTAAGCAAAATGGGCCCTGTTGAGAGTGGGATAGTATGTCTAATCCTGTTTTTAATGAATATCAATTTTAGATAGTTGACCTAAGTATTTATTGTAATACATTATTATGCTTAATTTTGGTTTAGTCAATGAAATTATTCTTTCTAAAGGATTGACTTTTTTAATTGAGGGGAAATTCACAGAATATAAAATTAACCATTTCAAAGTATACAGTTCATTGTTATTTACAATGCTGTACAGCCACCACCTCTAGGATGGACGTGTTTTTTAATTTATTTCATCTGGATTTCAGAGCCTTCATTTCATTGAGAATTGAATCTTCCCTTTTTATAGCTAATTCCAGTTTCTCCTTTTTTCCAGATATTTACAGAAAGCCTTCTGTGCTCTAGTCGCCTTGAAAACATCCACCTGGCTGGACAGATGATGCACTGCAGTGCTTGTTCAGAAAATCCCCCAGGTGGTATAGCCCATAAAGGGAAACCCCACTACAGGGTCAGTTATGAAAAGAGTATTGACTTGGTTTTGGCTGCCAGCAGAGAGTACTTCAATTCTTCTACCAACCTCACTGATAGCTGCATGGATCTCGCCAGGTAGAGTAACTCCATATTCTTCCCTAAGATGGAGGGAGAAAGTTAGAATGTACAAACTGTGTTGTTATTCTTTCCTTTACAAAATATAATATCACAGGTACAGATTGACTACACTATATGGGGCACAGTTATTTTTTGCTTGAATATAAAAAGAAAACAATGTTATGAATGTCCATCAGCTTCTTAAACCTTTTTCTCCAGTGCACTTTCTCATGGTCATTTTTGCTGATTATCTATAAGGCTGTGTATTTCTCTCCTGTTGAAAGAGATTCATGCGATAGCCTGTAAATTCAAGTTCTGAAAATTTTCAGCATGCATAGGTGATGTCTGTCTCGTTCACGTAGCTTTCACGTTGTTTAGAGACAAGGGACCTAAGGGACCTAAATGCCAGGGCATAAATCTTTGAAAAAAAAAAAAAAAGAGACAGGGGACCTGATTAGATGATAAAGCTTAGAAGTCGCTTCCTGGCTGAAATTTCTCGACTATAAATTCAGTTCCTCTCTTGTCCCCATTGTACTCCGATTTTAGCCCACCCCTCTTATTTAACACTAGTAAGGTATGTTCATGATCTGAGTTCTCATAATTAGGTATACACAATTGCGGTGATTTTTTTAGAAGACTTGATTCAGGATTTAAGGTTGCTTTTTATAAAGTTTTTTTAATAAAATTAAAAGAGCCTAATAAATACAGATCAAGGAATAAAATATGTATCACCTCTGTGTTAATGAATCTTAAAAGCTTAAAAAAGATAATTTTCCTTGTTCAACATTTCAGAAAAGCAATTTACAGACGGTCCCCAACTTAAGACGGTTCAACTTCCAATTTTTCAACTTTATGATAGTGTAAACGTGATATGCATTCAGTAGAAACAGTACTTTGAGTACTCATACAACCATTGTGTTTTTCACTTTCAGTTCAGTATTCAGTAAATTACATGAGAAATTCAACACTTTCCTATAAAATAGTCTTTGTGTTCGATGATTAAAAGCCTAGCCAAGCTGTAGGCGAATGGAAGTGTTCTTAGCACTTTTAAGGTAGGCTTAACTAAGCTATGATGTTTGTTAGGTTAGGTGTATTAAATATGCATTTTGAATTTATGATATTTTCAACTTGCAGCGGGTTTATTGGGACATAACCACATTGTAAGTCGAGGCACATCTTCAATTGTATTATGTCCTCTGTCCCCTGCCTTCTGAGTGATACGCTGCTGTTCTTGCCACTGGTCATTTTCCAACTCTCATTTGCCGTGTCTAGTTCCTCTAATACGTATTTCTCCTTCCATTTGTACCCTGGACATCTGAGTCTGTTTTGTTTCTCTTTGTCTGAGATCCCCTTTCTAGACTCTGCTCTACTTTTCTTACTCAGAGCTGTGTTGATCCTCATTCATTTCTAGAGACATACTTTTTAATTTATTTTTTCCTCCTCAAGGCAACTGACAATTTTTCTGAACCCCTGAGTTTGTCATGTAATCTCTCGGTTTTTGTTTCTTGATCAAATAAACTGAAGAAAGGTAGAATCTCTTCAGTAATAACGTGGCTATGGTCTCTAGCAAATTATTTACTTATTTGTTATTCTTACTGTGTCTGCTTTTGCAACACTGTACATCCTAAGTTTATCCTGTTTTCTCAGATTCTCTGGTCAACAGTCTGTAAGAGATTATACATTTTATTTGATAGGAATTATCCACTCACTATTTAAACAAAGTAATGAGATTTTTGAGCCCAATCATTTGCCCACTATTTTGCACATTATACCTGTGTATAGTTTTACAAAAATGAGATAATACTATACATTTCTTTTTATTACACACTTTTTTCAGTTGTTTATGAAGCTAGTATATGCAGATCTGCAGCATTTTCATGTGCTTTACAGCATTGTGTCGAGTGGTTGTGCTAGATTTGTTTAGTTCTTTTCTGACTGCATTTAATATACCTTTTCATTGTCCGAGAAGCGGCAGAGTATAGAGGTTAAGAACACAGCAGTTTCTCCAGCCAGATGTCTATGTGCAAATCCACTTTTTTCCAGCTAACAGCCCTGTGACATTGGGCCAGTCATCAGGACCTCAGGTTCTTCACCTGTAAATTGTAGATAATAGTAGGATTATATCATAGGGCTATTGTAATATTAACTGAGTATGTAAAGTGTTGTAGATGGATAATGCAAAGAGGAATTGCTGGATCAAAGGATAAGCACATGCAAAATTTTGTTGTTTGTTATCAAATGGCACCAGTTTATTTTCCATTACCTAAGGCACTAAAGGGCCCCTTCTCTAAATTAATTTTCAGTCTTTCCAGTGTTTGCCTGTTGAACAGCTTCATTTGCACTTTTTCATTTGAAACTTATTTCTAGCCTTAATTATTTTTCTTTTGGGGTGTTCATCTTTTTACTATTGATTCTTATGAGCTTATTTTGGAGCATAAGGAACGTTTGCCCTGTGCCTATTTCAAATATTTTACTACATTGCCAAGTTTATATTATATATGATTTATCTTTCCAATTGCTATTCAGAATTCTTTTAAAATTGTGATTCTTTTACAATCTCTGTCTTTTCTGTCATCCTTTGAAAGATCTTTAATTCCCAAGACTATTAAGACAGTTTTTCATACTTTTTAGTGCTTTGATAGTTGTATTTTTTACATTTCAGTTTTATCTTTATTTGGAATTTATTTTGATATTTTGATTATGGTGGCAATTGGAACACCTTCATTTTACAAACATGCCGTATGTGTGTAACGTGGCACCGCACTGATTGCAACCTGTGAGCCTGGGTGTATTTCAGTGTTTACAGTTACGTTGAATGTAGAAAATAACCCATACATTCTTACTGATTAAGGTATTATTTATTAATTAGCATTTTATTGAGGAAGCAATAAATATTTAAACAATACAAGAAGGATATATTGGAGAGATTAATTCCCCCCCAGATGACTAATAGTTATTTCAGACCCAGCAAAGCTTAAAAGTAACTCCTCCACCGAGTCCCCCCCATTTCCACGCCCCCATCAGTGATATCTTATCTCAGAAGGAATTATGTTTTCACAAACCATGTTATTGAACTTGACAAAGTTGTTTAAAGCAGTTAGCTCTTTCTTTTCTCCTAAGCGATTCTATTTTTATTTCAAATGATGAAAATACCAAATAGAATAGCCTTTGAAACTGGGAATTGTATTTCACTTCAATCTTTTTGGCAGGTGTTTCCCAGAGATCATTTAAAAAGCTGGTCCTTCTATATTTCCCCTTCATTGCATCTCTTTCTCTCCCACAAGGACACACCTTCATTTCACAAACATGCCCTGTGTGTATAATGTGGTACCAAACTGATTGTGACCTGTGAGCCTGGATGTATTTCAGTGTTCACAGCTATATTGAATACAGGAAATAGCCCATACATTCTTACTGATTAAACAGTTATTTATAAACTCTTTGTAAATAAATTGTTGAGGAAGCAATAGATATCCAAACAATACAAAAAGGATGTATGTATTGACAATAAGTCTCCCTCCTCATTCTAGTTCTCCTAACTTTATCCTTCAGTCATTTTTAAATATTGATTTCTTATATATCCTTCCAAAACTTTTTATCAAATGTTACCTCTTCTTTCTTAAGTCATGAATAAATTCTTACTATTACGCATACGTTTCTGTGCCCTGTTTTATTTTTCACTCATATTCTGTATTGAAGGTTTTTCATGTGAGTACAGACAGATCTATTTTATTCCTTTTTGATGGTTGTAGAATATTCCGTTATATGATTTATTTAATTTGTTCCTGATTCGGTATGCGTTCTTTCATTTTAAAAACAATCTGGTAGTGAGCATCAATCATTATATGTCTTTGAGCACATGTGAGCCTATCTGTAATATAAATTTTGAGAATTTATTTGTAATTTAGAATTTATTTGTAATTCCCGGGTCTAGAGGAAAAAAATGTAAAAAAGTGCATTTACAGTTTTGATAGAAACCACAAAGAGGTTATAGACCTTTCACACTTGGATCAACAGTAGATGTGAGTGCACAATTGATTTAAATCCTCCAGTTTTACAAGAGTAGGCTAGGCCTGTATCTGTCACTCAGTCATGTGAATGCCATGCTGGGGCTTAGATGCCTGCATCTCATGATCTGTGATTCTAGCATTCATGAGCCCTTTACCGTCTGATCTATCTTTCTAGTCTTACATTCCAATGTTCCTCTAAACACCTTTAGAGAATGAGTTTATTCATTAAATGAAACTTTTATTAAATGCAGTTTCTTTGAATTTAAACAAAAACTTACTTAAAATACTCCATGGGAATCCCACATTCTTAGCTTAGCAAATCACTTTCTTCTGTAGTTCATCTCAGAACTGTATATTACCAACAGATTCCTCCTTTTTGATCAGAAGCATGTTCTCTGTGCAGTTTCCTAAGTCATTTCTTGTTTCTTTTGAGAGACCAAATTATGACTAAATCAAGACATTTCTGTTTTTCTTAGAAGGGAAACTGGAAATTATCTGAGCTTTATCCTTTAAAAAAAATTTTGTAATATAATCATTACGTTTGCATTCAACAGTAAAAACGGCACTAAACACAGAGTTATGATGCTTCCTACCATGATGCCATTTTGTACTGTGAATGCAACTGTAGGCAATTACTTCACTTCCATGAGCTTCAGTTTCAATTACTTCACTTCCATGAGCTTCAGTTTTAGCTCCCTGAAAAGGCAGATAGATGATGATGTTTGCCTACCTCACAGGCTTGCTGTGAGGATTAAGATAACAGAAGGCATCCAGCGGAATGAATTCCTGGGATGTAGTAGATTTTTGGTAAATATGTGTTGGATCTCATGTTGTTGAATATAGAAGGGCAAACATACGTTGCTTCTTTTTAAAAATTTATCTAATTTCTTCTAGGTGCTGCTTACAACTGATAACAGACAGACCCCCTGCCATTCAAGAGGAGCTAGATCTTATCCAAGCCGTTGGATGTCTTGAAGAATTTGGGGTAAAGATCCTGCCTTTGCAAGGTGAGTTTTCTACTTACTGTTGCATTGTTACTAACTTACATTGCAGTAATTTACTAGTATTCTTTTTCAGTTTTTAAAACTAAAGAGTAGCTTTGGTCATGTAATCCATTAGCAATAGATCTTGCCCTTGACCCATTATTTTAAATGAAATCTTAAGTGGAAACCCAAAAGAAAAAATAAAGCCAACATTTTACTATAAATTTATTTTTTAAAATTCACATGTATAACATTTAAAGAAATAACATCAGTAACAGAGCAGTGAGGCTATAGGATAAAAACAAAAAAAAGATATTGGGGATTACACATGAGAATGTATCAGATTTATATCAGTTTTGGTATATAATTTATTTCTGTATTTTGTTTCAGTTGCATACATTTATAACTAGCTGTAAATAAAAATAGTTTTTTCTTTTTATGCTTGCGTCAGTATATTCTTTAAGTCCATCTATTTTTTTAAAAGAGGGAATGATAGGAAATTTTTGTTTAGAATTTAATTACTAGAGATATCTTAATATTATTCAACTTCTTTCATTTAAATATAAAAGTTACCTAGGTATCATCCCAAACAAGCATCCTGTTAAAGAGTCACTTGTCTCATCTATTTATGCTGTGAGGACTGTTTGCATCTCATGGTGTACTGGACCTGAAACCTGACCTTCCCTGTTGAGGAAGGTAGATTTTCTGTTGCATTAAATCCTGGACCTCTGCGCCCTAAATGAACAGAGTGGCTTGGTATTATTAGCAGTGTGCTTGGCTGGCTTCCTTGTAATCTGTTACCTCTCTTCTTAACTCTGGAAATATTTGAGACTGATGGTGGCAGAGGTTTAGATTTCTTACGAGTTCCTTGGTGTCTTTGTCTTGTGTAGTGATTAGAGTTGGATGGATTTTAGAGGATATGGGCCAGTAGAGACATTCTCATGTTTACAGTGGGTTTCCAATGTGACTTGACTAAAAGTTAAAGTTTTGCATCTCAGAAAAACTCATTAGGCTGGGCACAGTGGCTCACACCTATAATCCCAGCACTTTGGGATGCTGATGTAGGAGGTTCACTTAAGTCCAAAAGCTTGAGACCAGCCTGGGCAACATAGTGAGACTCTGTCCCTACAAAAATTTAAAAAGTTAGCCGAGTGTAATGGCATGCGTATGTAGTCCCAGCTACTCAGGGGGCTGAGGTGGGAGGACTGCTTGAGCCCAGGAAGTTGAGGCTGCAGTAAGCCATGATTGTGCCATTGCATTCCAGCCTGGGCAACAGACCTAGACCCTGTCTCAAAAAAAATTATTAGATTCAAAAGAGGTAATATTATTACTTTGAGTATCATTGTTTGGAAACAATTTGTATATGATTATAACTATCTTGTGGTATCTTAAGCAATTTTTTCTAATGTGATTGCTAAATCACTAGAAAATTTTATTCATTTGTACAATTCATGTAATTTTTGAGCTCAAAACTTCTTAAAATTGTGAAGATTTTTATTCTTAAATGTCTAAAGTCATTAACTACTTCCCCCTCAAATATTTATTTAATTGCAATTTTAGTCAAGGAAGAATCCAGAGCACAATGAAGCTGTTGCTCTGTTTTTATCTCTTGTTAGGCCATGCTGTTACAGATTTAACTCTGTGTGTGTGTGTGTGTGTGTGTGTGTGTATCTGTGTGTCTGTGTTTTACCTCCTTATATAATTCAAGCAGATTGGTATAATACAAAAAATTTTTCTTACAGTCCACCCAAGTGCTACTGGATTTTGAAATATTACATTGAGCCCTGATTTTCTATGCTGATCAATTAGCAGTATTTTTGGCTGGTGATACGTATATCAGCTGCTGGATTTGAATACCCACAACCAAAACCGCTGCCCTGCTGTAGCTTCTGAGAATTTTCTGACTGAGGAGTATTTTAAGAAAGACATTTGCTTTCATGTCTTGACAGCTTTTCACCTTGATATATTGAGTTGGAGTTTCCCATTAGAACGACTGTCAGAAAACCTTCCGGATGTGAAGATGGAATATTGCCTTTGTATACTTTTTGTTGTGTTTATCTCACAGATGCCATTTAGGTTTTAGCTTCTTTTGTATTCATCAGTAATATTGGAGAAAGAAAACAACTTGATATTTAGAAATTTATGGTTTAGGTATTTTTATTGTAGTCAGCGTACATAGTTCATTTTGTCATTTTGCTTTGTTTTGAAGCCTTCTTTGCCTACACTCCAGGAGTTGCTGTTTCTTGTCAAGTAAAGGCAAGCATTTCTAACTAAATTGTAATCCATGAGCTAATTGAAAACAGGAACGGAAGTCGCATGTAAAAATGGCTCCCTATGTGTGAGTCTTCTGTGAAGTATTTGTGTATGTGTACATGTGTATGCTTTTCTCTTTGTTTTGGGTGTTTATGTAAATTTTTCTTAATATTTAAATGAGCAGTCTTTGAATATTTCATTTGGTCCACATGTTCTTTCTGTAATAGAGTAAGTCAGCTTTTCTGACTTACAGCATTTTAGTTACACTCAGCCTGGAGCTACTTCTGCCACTTATTACTGGGTAACTAGGGGCAAGTTTTAACCTTTCTTTTAAGTTTTCTCATTTACCAAATGGGGATACTAATAAGAATCTTACAGAATTGCTTATAAGGAATATGTATACATTTATAGTGCCTAAGATATAGTAAGGACTGTACAATATCAATGATTATTTTTGATACTTAAAGGTATTTTTTAAATAATCATAGAATTAGTGTGGTCTCACCTGTCTTCTCATTCTCCCTGATTCCTTTCTCTTCATTCCTTTTTCCTTTCTTCCTCACATTCTTCCCCTCCCTCCTCAGCATCTGTTCATTGCCCTCTCTCCACCTCCCCGCCTTTGCTTTCTTTAATAAACATAAATGTAGGCACTTACCCTACTCTGGGAACTGAAATAATGACGGGGACAAGGCACATTCTATGACTTTACAGGGCTGTCACACTGATAATGAGACAGGATTACCCCTGAGTGTCATGTGTGAGCTTACATTATGGTGCAGCCACTTTGAGCTGTGTAACCTGTGGCAACAGTGTCTTTGAGCTTCACATTTCTCAGATTGGGATACTAATAAAATATTCCTTACACAGTCCTGTAAGTTATATCTGGAGAAACCTTGTATTAGAAGATTCCATTAGATAATAATATAGCTAATATTTATTGAGTGATTTTTATGCTCCAAATATACTTTATATGTATTCACTAATTCACAAAGTGCCCTTTGGGCATTGTATTAACCTGTTCTTACACTGCTATAAAGAAATACCCAAGACTGGGTAATTTATAAAGGTAAGAGGTTTAATTGACTCACAGTTCCACATGACTGGGGAGGCGTCAGAAAACTTACAGTCATGGCAGAAGGCAAAGGGGAAGCAAGGATCTTTTTCATCTGTTGGTGGGAAAGAGAAGAGTGTATTTGAGAACGAGGAAGTGCCACGCTTTTAAACCATCAGTAGTAGTGAGAACTCACTCTCATGAGAACAGCATGGGGGAAACCACCCCCATGATCCAGTCACCTTCCACCAGGTCATTCCCTCAACACCTGGTGATTACAATTCAAGATGAGATTTGGGTGGGGACACAAAGCCTAACCATATCATTTCACCTGGGCCCTTCCCAAATCTCATGTCCTCACATTTCAAAACCAATCGTGCCTTCCCTGCAGTCCCCCAAAGTCTTAACTCATTTCAGCATTAACTCAAAAGTTCAAGTCCAAAATCTCATCTGTGACAGGACAAGTCCCTTCTACGTAGGAGCCTGTAAAATCAAAAGCAAGCTAGTTACTTCCAAGATACAATGGGGGTACAGGCATTTGATAAATACCTCCATTCCAAATGGGAGAAATTGGCCAAAGCAAAGGGGCCACAGGCCCCTGCAAGTCCGAAACCCAGCAGGGCAGTCATTAAATCTTAAAGCTCCAAAATAATATCCTTTGACTCCATGTCTCACATCCAGGGCACACTGATGCAAAGGATGGGCTCCCATGGCCTTGAGCAGCATGGTAGCTCATGCTTCTAATCCCAGGACTTTGGGAGCCTGAGGTGGGTTGATTGCTTGAGCTCAGGAGTTTGAGACCAGCCTGGGCAACATGGCAAAACCCGTCTCTATTTTTTAAAAAATTAAAAAATTAGCCAGGCTTGGTGGTGCATGGCTGTAGTCCCACTTGGGGTGCTGAGGCAGGAGGATCGCTTGTCCTAGTAGGTCGAGGCTGCAGTAAGTTGAGATTGTGCCACTGCACCCACGCCTGGGCAACAGAGCGAGACCCTATCTCAAAACCATGCCGTGTAAGGTGGTGGTATTGTTTCCAATGTTCAGATGATGAAATCAAGGCACAGGGAGGTTAAGTAACTTGACTAGGTTGCCTAGGGTCATCCAGTTAGTTAGAGGTGGAGCCAGGATTCAAACCTGGGTAGTCTGGCTCAAAAACCTACATTTGTAACAGCAGACAATACTCTACTGAGGAAAAAGTGTGAGAGTGAAAGGTTCTTCAAGAAGGAAACTCTTATCCTCTTACTGGTCAGCTAAGTGTCTGACTCCTGTGTATTACACCTTCCTGGCCTACACAATTCAAATTTGTATAATACTTCCACAACATCACTAGTAACTTCATATGTTGTGGACCTTTTTTGCCATTCCCGAGTGACTGAAATTGATATTGCATAACTGTCGTTTGAGGGGCATTTGGAATATAGGTAGCCAGTTAGAAAATGCTTTTTACATTTGAGACACACAGGCACACATATGTCTGTGTGTGTGTATGTATACATGTATTTTATAAAAGGTTTTAAAAAAATCACTTGAGATATGTTCATGATTTCTACAGGAAAATTAGTTTATCTTTAATTATTAAAAGGTACATACATGCATATCTTTTTCATGCTCATTCGTTCAGTTTGGAAAGGAATTTTAGGAGTTGAGCACTTCTTCCTTCTTGGAAAGATAGTAATATCTAGGGCTTAAATTTATTTAACTGAGAATTTACATTTTGAAATATAATTAAGCAGGCCCTAAATCAGCAGAAAAAGCAAACTGGAATAGTGATTGTCCAGAGGATCAGAAAATACCTAAGTAAATAAAGTAAAAAGTCATTTGAACAGAGTAATTGCAGTCTATTAGAATCCTGCTCTCCAAATTTGTTTAATGTACTTCAAATATTAGTAATGTGCATTGCTTAGGGCAATAGGAGACAAATAATTAAAGATGAGTGTTCCATTAAATGGAAGTTTAGAGAAAATGATGATCCATTGCTGTGTGTGGTTTCAGTTCTCTACCTTGATTTTATTGAGCTAGAAAAAGAGTGGTAAAAGTAAGGAAGTCAGTTTAGTAGAATTACTAAAGCTAGAGCTTCTCTAAGAAGAATACAGTAATTCATCAACAAAGCCATAAAAGCAGCTATGAAAACTCCAGATTTTTACATAGCAGAATGCAGATAGTATCTGTGACAAGTTTTGTTTTGAAAATCAAATTAGAAATATGTTAAAAGTACCTATCTCATAATTATCATATGTTACTGAATCTGGAAAAAGCCCCACAAAATAGTAGCAGATATTGAGGAAAAAATTCACAATATTTTTATTGTGATAAGGTATGGAAAGGCTTGAAGTATACTGTATCGGTGAGTTTTTACGATTGTGCTGTAGTGAAAAACTCAGAATCTCCATAATGTGTGATAACAGACTTATTCCTTGCTCACAATCGTGTGCACTTTGGTTGGCCGCAGCACCACCCCATGAGACACGGCCTTGTCACAGTAGAGGGGAAAGATCTGTAGTGGAATTCCACGATGACTCTTAACAGTGTTCACTCGGAAGTGGCATGTATCATTTCCACTCACATTAATTGCCTGTAGATGTCACAGGGCCAAGCCTTCTGTTACTGAAGCAGGAATTTGGGATATGAATAGTTGCAGTGGATAATTGGGAACAGTAATACAGTCTGTAGAAGCTATACTCAGATGTAGGTATTAGCAATGGTGATTTTGAAGGAAGTAACTGAAGAGTACATTTACTTTATATTTCATAGTAAAGGCCACACACAACAGAATTATTATTGTAGATATATAAAGATTCATTTCAAGAGAGTCTAGGCCAGGTGTGTTGGCCCATGCCTGTAATCCTAGCACTTTGGGAGGCAGAGGAGGGAAGATCACAAGGTCAGGAGTTCTAGACCAGCCTGGCCAATATGGTGAAACCCCGTCGCTAATAAGAATACAAAAATTAGCCAGGCGTAGTGGCATGTGCCTGTAGTCCCAGCTTCTGGGGAGGCTGAGGCAGAAGAATCGCTTGAACCTGGGAGGCAGACGTTGCAGTAAGCTGAGATTGTACCACTGCACTCCAGCCTGGGCAACAGAGGGAGATTCCATCTCAAAAAAAAAGAGAGAGTCAGAACATTAGGAAACACACACTGAAGTGTTTAGCAATAAAGAGAAATGTTATTTGCAACTTATTCTCAAATGTTTCAGAAAAAAATAAATGTGTATGTATATTTGTGTGTATATATGTGTAACTGTGTATATATGCACATGTATACATGTGTATTATAAATCTGTATATGTATTTGTACATGTATAAGTATTTGTGTGTGTATATACATATTTGTGTGTGAATATAAAGAGGAAGGAAGCAGGGAGGGTGTGCGTGCATGATTGCACATGGGCATGTGTGAAGGTGCAAATTATTAATCATCTGTTAACCTCAGCAAAGAGTATAGAGGATTTCTTTGTACTTTCCTTGCAACCTTTTATGAGTTTAACATTAAATTGTAATAAATCCTTACCTTCCCCCAGAAAGCCCATTCCAGAGAAAAAACACCACCTCTGTTCTTTATCTCCCCCGTCCCTGGCCCCTCTCACCTATGTAGAAGTTTTCAGAGAACACAAGACGTATGGAGAACAGCCACTGATTTAGGAAAGGATAGATTCAAGGTGTGAAAACATTTAGCGAGCCAGGTTGAATTTTGGTCCCATCACTTTTTCAGTGACCTTTGCCAAAGTACTTAACCTTTCTGTACCTCAGTTTCTTCTCTTGAGGATAATGGTACCTGCCTTCTATTAATAAGAGTTTGCTGTGTAGGGTTAATATACATAAAGCACCCCCAACAGTGCCTGAGATGTAGCTCATCGTATTCCTTTCACAATAGCTGTTATTATCGTAGTTGTTATTATTACAATTATTGGGGGCCAGTCTCCCTGGCAGTGCCGTGTTTCTTAAAGGTTGCCATCTCTACTGTAAATAAGTACCATTTGTTCCTAGAATATTCGTAGTACCTTTTGTCTAAGGTTTTTAAAATGTGATTTTCATTTCTTCATAGTTTGACTTGGTTTGATCAGATGTGTTTTATTTTCCTAATATCCAGTTTATGTGAGAAAATTGGGCTTATGTTTGGAGGAATGTTAATAAATTGCAACAGTAAGCACTTTGAAGACTCCTGCCCTCCAAACTGGGGTGATGAGTGGAGATAGCAAATGGATATTTAGAGCAAGGAATGGGGCTTAGGGGGTGAAGTGTGAGGGGGCTGGTATAATACTAAGTATTATATACAAATACTATCTTGTTTAAATTTTTCCCTAAGTCCCAACATGGTACATAAAATAGCAACACAGCTTTTTCCAGTTTCAGATTAACACTTCATTTCCTATGCTTCAGAAGTTTGGTTATAAAGAAAAGATCAAGGTTGTACATTATTTACTCAGAAGCAATAATAATTTTGCTGTTTGTTAAACATGCTTTTACTTAATTCTCCTTCATCTGAAGTCTTACACAATTTTCATTTTCTTTGGATGCGTTGTATTAGGAAGGCCATTAACACCCTTTTGTGATGTCCCTGGTGCAAGTCTTTAATATGTCTTTCTTTTGTAGTGCGATTGTGCCCTGATCGGATCAGTCTCATCAAGGAGTGTATTTCCCAGTCCCCGACATGCTATAAACAATCTACCAAGCTTCTGGGCCTCGCTGAACTGCTGAGGGTTGCAGGTAAGTCTTTTGAGTACTAAGCTGCAGAACAAGCTTTCTGTATTATTCTTGACGTCATTGCAGGAGAATAGCAGAATATATACTTAAGGTGTCAGAAGAACATCTTTTTTCTTAGACGGGGTCTCGCTCTGTTGCTCAGGCTGGAGTGCAGTGAAATCCTCCTGCCTCAGCCTCTCAACTAGCTAAGAAGATCATCTTTGGGCAAGGATTAGTATTTTCTAGAAAAATTGGCATGTTATAAAAATGTGCCAATATTGAGCTTCTGGAACCATCTGTTATTTAAATGAAGACAAGCTTATTCAGGGTGCCTCAAAGTGGTTGTGTGATCAGGAGCAGAAGTCATTTATAATCAGAAAACTTACATATAAAACAAACCAACCTTACCAGTTCACCTTCAGTGTCTAAATTTGGTTTTGTGTTTGAACCTGAACAATTTGTTAGAAAACTTTATGCATTTACTATTTGGTGGCGTTTTCATGTATTGTATCTCATTTAATCATCTCATAAATGATGTTGATTTTAGTATTCTTCTCATTTTGCAAGGGAAGTTGGAGATCAGAGAAGTTAAATATTTTGCCCAGCAAGGTTAAATCGTAGGCTTTGGCTTTTAAGGAAAGTCTTTTTGACTCTACATTTCATATTTCCTTAACTACATTGTTCTGCTCACCAGTCTTTTTAATACTTTTTTTTTTGTTTTGGTAATTTTGTCTTATGCTGATTTCTGCAAGAACAGTTGTTGGTCATTTGGTTGTATAAGCAGTGGTTTCTAATTGGATTCCTCTAAGTCACATATATATTTAACATATTTATGGACTAAATATTTTACAATTGTAATATGTAGGACTCTTAAGGTCTCTAGTTTTAGTAATCGTGTGTGTCACTTATCCTTTTCTAGTCTGTGTGAAGGTATAGCATCAGCATCTTTATCTTTGGATTTGCACATGGCAATGTGATGGTCGTGTGATTAGGGCCAGTCATCCATTGTGAGACATCTGGAACGAAGGGGGAGAACTGTGCATGTGGAGTCAGAACGCTGGTTCAGGTTCTAACTCTGTGCCACACATTTGCTAAATTACTTTAGTTCCATTTTCTGCATCTGAAAAATAGGAATGATACTCCCTTTCTTCACCCATGAAGTTATGAGAGACCCAAATGAGTTAATGCGTGTCAAAGTGCTCTGTAAACTCTGATCATCAGGGAAGAATTCCATAAGGATCCAGGCCACAGAAGCTAACAAAGCAGCTCAGAGGTGCCATCTGCATTTTTATGCTCCTACTAGGATTTGTTTCCTCTTGATGTGTTAACATAGTAACAGGAATACCTGTGGTCGTGGTAATCTGTATGAATTTTTAATGGGAAGAGAGAAAGTAATATTTTTCTGCTAGGTACTGTGGATACAAAGTTCTGTTACACATAGCTGCTGCCCTCTTAGAATTTTTACTCTTAGAGAGCCAGGGAAACAAGTAATTATGCTGCCAACACAGGATGTGATCATAGTGCATGGCTTCTGTAAACAGATATTAGAAGACTTGAAGAAAGGCCATGCTAATTTTTGTCTGGGGAATTAAGAAAGTTATCATAAAGCAGGTGGCCTTTACCTTATAGAGAGTTTTGGTTATCTGTTACTGCTTTACGAACCACCCAAAACCTGGTGACTTAAAAAACAACCATTTATTTTTCTCTCTCCAGAAAAAGAGAAAAGAGATTTTCTCAGTCTCCTCTGGAGATTGGGCTCAGCTAAGCAGGTCATGGTCTTTTATGAAATTGCATCAGATCGTGGGTAGGGATGGACTCATGTCAAAGGCTGCATTACTCATATGTCTGGGTACTTGGGCTGGGAAGACTTAAATAGCTGGGGGCTGCTACAGGGCTTTACAGGCAGCTCTTCTCTCTGTGATTTCTGCTTGTACTTTTTCCGTTTGATGGTCTCAGAGTACCCAGACTTTCTTCTTGTTGGCTGAAGGCTCCTGGAGTCAGTGCTCCAGGAGAAACCAGCAAAATCTTCAAGGCACTTTCTTTTTTTTCTTGAAATGCAGTTTCGCTGCTGTTGCCCAGGCTGGAGTGCAATGGCGCTATCTCGGCTCACTGCAACCTGTGCCTCCCGGGTTCAAGCGAGTCTCCTGCCTCAGCCTCCCGTGTAGCTGGGATTACAGGCATGTGCCACCACACCCGGCTAATTTTGTATTTTTAGTAGAAACGGGGTTTCCCCATGCTGGTCAGGCTGGTCTCAAACTCCTAACTTCAGGTGATCCACCTGCCTCGGCCTCCCAAAGTGCTGTGATTACAAGTGTGACCACCGTGCCCAGCTGCTTCAAGGCATTTTCAAATCTAGCCTTGATATTTGGGCAGCTTCATTTCCAGTGTATTTGATTCTTGGACACAGTTACACAGACCTTACCAACTTCACGGGGAATATTTACAGACCCCGCCCGAAGGCACTAAGAGGGCTGAAGGTTCTGCTTCTAAGAGGGCTCATTCACATGGCTCTTGGCAGGGGGCCTCAGTCCTTTATGGCTGTTGGTAAGAGGCCTCAGTTTCCTGCTACATATAACTTTCCTTCCCGCTGCTTGAGTGTATTCTCTTAACATGGCAGCTGGTTTCTCCTAGAGTGATTTGATTCACAAGAAAGCAAAGAGGAAGATGTAATGCCTTTTGTGATGTGGTCTTGGAAGTCACACACCATCACTTCCACTTTATTTGTAGGACTAAATCACTTAGATGAGCCCTTTGGTTATATTTTTCATTTAATCCACCTGCTCAGATTGGAATTTTCTTGAATTAAAAACAGTTAAATAACTTTGAACTTTAAGATAACCGTTTGGCATATCTTTATAAAAAATTTCCGGCCGGGCGCAGTGGCTCAAGCCTGTAATCCCAGCACTTTGGGAGGCCGAGACGGGTGGATCACGAGGTCAGGAGATCGAGACCATCGTGGCTAACACGGTGAAACCCCGTCCTACTAAAAAATACAAAAACTAGCTGGGCGAGGTGGCGGGTGCCTGTAGTCCCAGCTACTCAGGAGGCTGAGGCAGGAGAATGGTGTGAACCCGAGAGGAGGAGCTTGCAGTGAGCTGAGATCTGGCCACTGCACTCCAGCCTGGGTGACAGAGCAAGACTCCGTCTCAAAAAAAAAAAACAACAAAACAAACAAACAAACAAACAAAAACTTAAGAAGCACATAAAGAAGATGGATAGGGACACATTTTTCAAAGTTTTATTCAACCCTTTCTGTAACATGTTTGTTTTTTCCTCCAAACCATATTATAGCTTAGAAAATCAAGGGTCCTATACATGTTTTCTATTTTTTCCTGGAAATATATATATATATTGTTTTGAGACAGAGTTTCACTCCTGTTTCTCAGGCTAGAGTACAATGGCATGATCTCAGCTCATCGCAGCCTCCGCCTCCTGGGTTCAAGTGATTCTCCTGCCTCAGCCTCCCAAGTAGTTGGGATTACAAGCATGTGCCACCAAACCCGGCTAATTTTTTGTATTTTTAGTAGAGATGGGGTTTCTCCATGTTGGTCAGGCTGGTTTTGAACTCCTGACCTCAGGTGATCCGCCTGCCTTGGCCTCCCAAAGTGCTGGGATTACAGGCATGAGCCACTGTGCCCGGACTTTTCCTGGAAATAATAATAATAATTTTCAGGCTCTTTAAAATATGAAATATTTTAGAATTTTGTCCTTTTTAGCCTACATATCCAAATTACATTGTATTTGTTTTGTAGCTGAATTATTTGTCTTATAATTGAAAATAACATTCTGAATTTAATCTATGCCATTTTGTGTTTTTCGTTTTTTGAGCCAGAGTCTCACTCTGTCACCCAGGCTGGAGTGCGGTGGCACGATCTTGGCTCACTGCCACCTCTGCCTCCTGGGTTCAAATAATTCTCATGCCTCAGCCTCCCAAGTAGCTGGAATTACAGGCATCCGCCACCATCCTAGCTAATTTTTGTATTTTTATTTTTTAAATTTTATTTATTTATTTATATTTTAAGTTCTAAGGTACATGTGCACAACATGCAGGTTTGTTACATATGTATACATGTGCCATGTTGGTGTGCTGCACCCATTAACTTATCATTTACATTAGCTGTATCTCCTAATGCTATCCCTCCCTGTTCCCCTCACCCCACAAAAGGCCCCAGTGTATGATGTTCCCCTTCCTGTGTCCAAGTGTTCTCATTGTTCAGTTCCCACCTATGAGGGAGAACATGCGGTGTTTGGTTTTCTGTCCTTGTGATAGTTTGCTGAGAATGATGGTTTCTAGCTTCATCCATGTCCCTATAAAGGACAGGAACTCATCCTTTTTTATGACTGCATAGTATTCCATGGTGTATATGTGCCACATTTTCTTAATCCAGTCAATCATTGTAGGACATTTGGGTTGGTTCCAAGTCTTTGCTATTGTGAATAGTGCTACAGTAAACATATGTGTGTATGTGTCTTTATAGCAGCATAATTTATAATCCTTTGGGTATATGCCCAGTAATGAGATGGCTGGGTCAGCTGGTATTTCTAGTTCTAGATCCTTGAGGAATTGCCACACTGTCTTCCACAATGGTTGAACTAATTTACACTCCCATCAACAGTGTAAAAGTATCCCTATTTCTTCACATCCTCTCCAGCACCTGTTGTTTCCTGACTTTTTAATGATTGCCATTCTAACGGGTGTGAGACGGTATCTCTTTGTAGTTTTGATTTGCATTTCTCTGATAGCCAGTGATGATGAGCATTTTTTCATGTGTCTGTTGGCTGCATAAGTGTCTTCTTTTGAGAAGTGTCTGTTCATATCCTTTGCCCACTTTTTGATGGGGTTATTTGATTTTTTCTTGTAAATTTGTTTAAGTTCTTTGTAGATTCTGGATATTAGCCCTTTGTCAGATGAGTAGATTGCAAAAATTTTCCCCCATTCTGTAGGTTGCCTGTTCACTCTGATGTTAGTTTCTTTTGCCATGCAGAAGCTCTTTAGTTTAATTAGATCCCATTTGTCTATTTTGGTTTTCGTTGCCATTGCTTTTGGCATTTTAGTCATGAAGTCCTTGCCCATGCCTATGTCCTGAATGGTATTACCTAGGTTTTCTTCTAGGTTTTTATGGTTTTAGGCCTAACATTTAAGTCTCTAATACATCTTGAATTAATCTTTGTATAAGGTGTAAGGAAGGGATCCAGTTTCAGCTTTCTACATATGGCTAGCCAGTTTTCCCATCACCATTTATTAAATAGAGAATCCTTTCCCCATTTCTTGTTTTTGTCAAGTTTGTCAAAGATCAGATGGTTGTAGATGTGTGGTATTCTTTCTGAGGGCTGTGTTCTGTTCCATTGGTCTACATCTCTGTTTTGGTACCAGTACCATGCTGTTTTGGTTACTGTAGCCTTTTAGTATAGTTTAAAGTCAGGTAGCGTGATGCCTCCAGCTTTTTTCTTTTGGCTTAGGATTGTCTTGGCAATGCAGGCTCTTTTTTGGTTCCATATGAACTTTAAAGTAGTTTTTTCCAATTCTGTGAAGAAAGTCACTGGCAGCTTGATGAGGATGGCATTGAATCTGTAAATTACCTTGGGCAATATGGCCATTTTCACTATATTGATTCTTGCTATCCATGAGCATAGAACGTTCTTCCATTTGTTTGTGTCCTCTTTTATTTCGTTGAGCAAATTGGATAAAGAGTCAAGACCCATCAGTGTGCTGTATTCAGGAGACCCATCTCACATGCAGAGACACACATAGGCTCAAAATAAAGGAATGGAGGAAGATCTACCAAGCAAATGGAAAACAAAAAAAGGCAGGGGTTGCAATCTTAGTCTCTGATAAAACAGACTTTAAACCCACAAAGATCAAAAGAGACAAAGAAAGCCATTACACACTGGTAAAGGGATGAAGAGCTGACTATCCTAAATGTATATGCACCCAATATAGGAGCACCTAGAGTCATAAAGCAAGTCCTTAGAAACCTACAAAGAGAGTTAGACTCCCACACAATAATAATCGGAGACTTTAACACCCCACTGTCAACATTAGACAGATCAACAAGACAGAAAGTTAACAAGGATATCCAGGAATTGAACTCAGCTCTCTGCACCAACCGGACCTAATAGACATCTACAGAACTTTCCATGCCAAGTCAACAGAATATACATTCTTCTCAGCACCACATTGCACTTATTCCAAAATGGACCACGTAGTTGGAAGTAAAGCACTCCTCAGCAAATGTATAAGAACAGAACATTATAATAAACTGTCTCTCCGACCACAGTGCAATGAAACTAGAACTCAGGATTAAGAACCTAGCTCAAAATCGCTCAACTACATGGAAACTGAACAGCCTGCTCCTAAATGACTACTGGGTACATAATGAAATGAAGGCAGAAATAAAGGTGTTCTTTGAAACCGAGGAGAACAAAGACACAGCATACCAGAATCTCTGGGACACATTTAAAGCAGTGTGTAGAGGGAAATTTAGAGCACTAAATGCCCACAAGAGAAAGCAGGAAAGATCTAAAACTGACACCCTAACATCACAATTAAAAGAACTAGAGAAGCAAGAGCAAACACATTCAAAAGCTAGCAGAAGGCAAGAAATAACGAAGATCAGAGCAGAACTAAAGGAGATAGAGACACAAAAAAGCCTTCAAAAAATCTGTGAATCCAGGAGCTGGTTTTTTGAGAAGATCAACAAAATTGATAGACCACTAGTAAGACTAATAAAGAAGAAAAGAGAGAAGAATCAAATAGATGCAATAAAAAATGATAACGGGAATATCACCACTGATCCCACAGAAATACAAACTACCATCAGAGAATACTATAAACACCTCTATGCAAATAAACTAGATAATCTAGAAGAAATGGAGAAATTCCTGGACACATACACCCTCCCAAGACTAAATCTGGAAGAAGGTGACAATAACAGGCTCTGAAATTGAGGCAATAATTAACAGCCTACCAACCAAAAAAAGTCCAGGACCAGACGGATTCACAGCCGAATTCTACCAGAGGTACAAAGAGGAGCTGGTACTATTCCTTCTGAAACTATTCCGATCAATAGAAAAAGAGGGAATCCTCCCTAACTCATTTTATGAGGCCAGCATCATCCTGATACCAAAGCCTGGCAGAGACACAACATAAAAAGAGAATTTTAGACCAATATCCCTGATGAACATCGATGCAAAAATCCTCAATAAAATACTGGCAAACCAAATCCAGCAGCACATCAAAAAGCTTATCCACCATGATCAAGTGGGCCTCATCCCTGGGATGCAAGGCTGGTTCAACATATGCAAATCAATAAATGTAATCCATCATAAACAGAACCAAAGATAAAAATGACATAGTTATCTTAATAGATGCAGAAAAGGCCTTTGACAAAATTCAACAGCCCTTCGTGCTTAAAAACTCTCAATAAATTAGGTATTGTTGGGACGTATCTCAAAATAATAAGAGCTATTTGTGATCAACCCACAGCTGATATCATACTGAATGGGCAAAAACTGGAAGCATTCGCTTTGAAAACTGGCACAAGACAGGGATGCCCTCTCTCACTATTCCTATTCAACATAGTTTTGGAAGTTCTGGCCAGGGCAATCAGGCAGGAGAAAGAAATAAAGGGTATTAAATTAGGAAAAGAGGAAGTCAAATTGTCCCTGTTTGCAGATGACATGATTGTAATCTAATTTTTGTATTTTTAGTAGAGATGGGATTTCACCATGTTGGCCAGGCTGGTCTTGAATTCCTGACCTCAAGTGATCCACCCACCTCGGCCTCCCAAAATGCTAAGATTATAGGTGTGAGCCACGGTGCCTGGCCTCTGTGCCTGTTTTATTGAGAATTTACAGTCGTACTGCACAGCAGTGGTACATGACATTTTGGTCAACAACGATCTCATATGCAGTGGTGGTTTCATAAAATTAAAATACAGCTGAAAATTCCTATCGCCTAGTGACATCAGACGTTATAACGCATTATTCACCTTTTTGTGGTGATGGAGATGTAAACTTCCTATACAGCCAGTTGTGTAAGTTTGTCACATATAATTATGTTGGTACATAATTCTTGGTAAAGATACTAAATGACTATGTTACTGGCTTATATATTTACTATACTATGTTATTTTCAAAGGCGCAGCTCCTGTTCATAAAAGAAAAAAGTTAACTGTAAAATGGCCTCAGGCAGGTCCTTCAGGAGGGATTCCAGAAGGCAATGATATCATAGGAGATGATAGCTCCATGTGTTATGGCCCCGAAGTCCTTCCAAATGGGACAGTATGTGGAGGTGGAAGAAAGTGATATTGACATCCTGACCCTGTTTTTGGGCTAGACTACTGCGTGTGTTTGTGTCTTAGCATTTAACAAGAAAAGTTTTAAAAAGTTTAAAAAAAAAAAAAAGGCCGGGCGCGGTGGCTCAAGCCTGTAATCCCAGCACTTTGGGAGGCCGAGACGGGTGGATCACGAGGTCAGGAGATCGAGACCATCCTGGCGAACACGGTGAAACCCCGTCTCTACTAAAAAATACAAAAAACTAGCCGGGCGAGGTGGCGGGCGCCTGTAGTCCCAGCTACTCCGGAGGCTGAGGCAGGAGAATGGCGGGAACCCGGGAGGCGGAGCTTGCAGTGAGCTGAGATCCGGCCACTGCACTCTAGCCCGGGCTACAGAGCAAAAACTCCGTCTCAAAAAAAAAAAAAAAAAAAAAAAAAAAAAAAACTCAACATTTCAGCTCAGGCCTCTAATCCCAACACTTTGGAAGGTTGAGGCAAGTGAATCACTTGAGGCCAGGACTTCCACACCATCCTGAGAAACAGTGAAATCCTGTCTCTACAAAAAATAAAAATAAAAAATGTCCTGGGTGTGATGATGCATGCTTGTAGGCCTCACTGCTTAGGATGCTGAGACAGCAGGCTGCCTTGAACCAAGGAGTTCATGAGGTTACAGTGAGTTAAGTAACTCTTGATCATGCCATTACACTCCAGCCTAGGCGACACAGTGAGATTCTGTTTTTTGTTTTGTTCAGTTTTTTTAAGTTATGGTAACCTATAGTTAACTTATTACTGAAGAAAGACTTTTTTTTTTTTTTTTTTTTTTTTTACTAAATTTCATGTAGCCTCAGTGTAGAGTGTTTGTAAAGTCTGCAGTAGTGTGCAGTCATATCCCCGGCCTTCACATTCACTCACCACCCAACAAACTGACTCACCCAGAGCAACTTCCAGTCCTGTAAACTCCATCCATGGTAAATGTCCTATACAGAGTTACCATTTTTTATCTTTTGTACAATATTTTTACTGTACCTTTTCTGTGGTTAGATACACATAATTCTTACCATTCCATTCCAGTTGCCCATAGTATTCAGTACAGAAACATACTGTACAGGTTTGTAGTCTAGGAGCTGTACCATATAGCCTAGGTGTGTAGTAGGCTGTACCATCTAGGTTTGTGTGAGTGCACTCTGTGATGTTTGCTCAAGATGGAATTGCCTCATGACACATGTCATAGAATGTATTCCTCTTGCTAAGCAACTCCTGACTGTATTTTTTTGAGCCTCTCTGTTATGTACATTACTTGATGCTGGGTATTGAGCATCCAACTATGAACCAACCCCTGTCCGCCAAAAGCTTACATTTTAATAGATAATAAAGATTATTAAAAACATAATAACAATTTTTTTTTGTCCTGATAGCCTACCATTGAAATAAATTGTTTTTAAGCGAGTGAAAAGTAAAGGAATATGTTGCAAGGGCAACGAAAACCTATATTTTATGTAAAATATTTTTAAAAATATTTTCTAAAAATACTTCTGGGAAAATAATTTTAGATCTTTTAACATGAGCTAAATTTTTCTTGTGTATCTTTAGACTCTGGAAACTGAGTCTGATAATAGAAGATGAGCACTGTCAGTGAAACTATAAACTTACTTTGTGTTTAAGGGTTTTCCCCCTTTATATGTGTCATTTAAGAACGCTCAAAGGGGAAAATACTTTTAAAAGACCTAGCAAAAATGTTTAAAGTCCCTGTTGGGAGGAAACTTTTTCCTTCATCTACTTTGTTTCAAATGGTTCGTTGGGGGCCTGTGAGTTAACTGACAATAGACAAGAGAAAAACAAGATTTTTTTTACACATGCATGCAGAAGTCACTTAGTTATTAATAACTCTTGAATAGCAAGGAAGGTTTATATACCAACTTAATGAAAAGGGGCATGGGGTGGGAGGGACTAGGGCTTCAGTGGGAAAGTATGGAAGGTTCTGTTGGGCTTTTTGATGCTAACTGACAGTCTGTATGCCAACTGAGTTCTCAGGAAACTCCTGTGGAGGGGGTTTAACTGCAGTTCTATTTTAGGGAGACTCTGCTTTATTCAGATAAGATAAATTCAGTTAGAATTTCTTTCTGCATCTTCCGTAGCTCAAATATTTTCACTTTGAAATAACCCATATGCCAGAACTGTGATCCCTTGAGCCCCAAATTATTTTCATTCTGTTAGCCTTTAGAAGGAAAAAACATCAAAAATCATTGTTTAATTTAATGTAGACAGTGTGTTGGATAGCATAGTAATGTTGTGGTTGCTGCAGATCACAGGCTCCTCCTTTGGCTCCTCCTTTACTGTGTAATAAAAATGAACACAAGCCAGGTGTGGTGGTTCACGCCTCTAATCCCAACACTTTGGGAGGCTGAGGCAGGAGGATTGCTTCAGTCCAGGAGTTCGAGACTGACCTGAGTAACATAGCAAGACCCTGTCTGTACAAAAAATAAAAAAGTTAGCCAGGTTTAGTGGTATGTCCCCTCTAGGCCCAGTGACTCTGTAGGCTGAGGTGGGAGGATTTCTTGAATCTGGGAGGTCGAGGTTGCAGTGAGCAGTGGTAGTGCCACTGCACTTCAGCCCAGGCAACAGAGAGAAACCACATCTTTAAATAAATACATGCACACACGTACACGGCCAAGCAGCTTTCCCAGACAAGGCTTTTATTTTAGGGCTTGGGCTCAAGCACATGGGAGACAGCAGAGGCACAAGGACTCTCTGTAGACTCCCTGAAAAAAACAGTAGGGATTTTTTGTTGTTGTTTTTGTTTTTAGGCAAAGAGTAGGAATTGATATCTGTGGTAAAGTACGCCGGCTGGGCTGGGCAGTGCATGTGAGTGGTAGGGTATGCAGGTCGGTGTTAATTTGGTTGCCATAATTACCTAAGGTAATGGGTCACTTGGTGGTCTGGCTGGTAGCAACAGGCTGCAAATCCATTTCCAGCCTTTGTTCCCCAGGAGAGACACTCCACAACCTTGGTTTGATATTTAGATTTTCTTGTCCATTTCCCAGAATTCTTTAAGTAAAAGGCATGGTCAAACATTATGAGAGCACTGAAGAATGGCCGTTCTCTTGGTATGACTAAAGCCCCAGGGTTAGTGGTTATATTGCCAGCAAGGTCATGGTGTGGGTTTTGTGATCAGTTGGACAAGAGAAGAAAAAAGAAAACATACATGAAGGGGGAGCCATATCCCATTCCTATTTATCTCACAGTGATTCTGTTTACACAGGGTAAAGTTAATATAAGACTTGCTTTAAGATATTATAAGTTGTATTTTTCATCCCCATTTTTATATACATACATCTGTGTGATTGAGATCCATGGGTGCTGTTAATGAAAAAATTATCCCTGATGCATGTTTAAATGAGAGGCTGAGGCATGAGGATCACTTGAGCCCAGGAGTTTAAGACCAGCCTGTGCAACGTAGGGAGACCTGTCTCTTCAAACAAACAAACAAACAAACAAAAAATTGTAAGAGAGACTCTGCACTATAGATATAGGGACTACTGCAATGGAATTTTGCAGTAAGAGAGAGAAATTGGGCTTGTTAAAAGTAAACTTATGCACATAAAAATTTTAAAGAGTTTATTTTCAACAGACAGCAATTCATGAATCAGGCAGCACCAAACTCAAAGTGGTTCAAGGCTCTTCTGAGTGGAGGTGATGGGAAAATTTTATAAGGTGTTTGTGGACAAAGAAAATACTTGATTAGTTAATGTGGGTAGTCCCTAGTTAGAGTCCAGTTGGTTATTTCTGATTTTACTGTTTCCATTGAGTTGGGTTTTACTTATGTTGGAACCTAAGTTGGGGCAGATGGAAAATTACAAAGAAGAATCATTGGGGTAAGGAGGCATTCTGGTTAAACCACCTGACAGGGTACACATTCTTGCCTGAGGGCTGGCCAGGGTGGCCAGATAACATCTGGGAGTTGGTGGCGGGGATGAGGGATTTGATCAGATATCAGGGATGACCAGATATCCAGAGTGGAGAATTCTGGCTACAACTGACAGCAGAAGTTTTGCTAAAATTGGGCTCTCAAGGATATGTCCGAGGACAGGGCCCAGTAAGGCTCGGAGGAGCCCAACGAGAATTTGTTAAGGAACAATCTTTGCCAGTGCTCAGGACGACGTTTGCATTCCAATTTCTAAATAGTAGTTGAATTTTTAATATGAGAAGTTTATTGCTGTATCATCTTCATCCATTCTTTTAATCTGCTGGTCATTATTTTTCAAGCCCCTTTTATAACCTGCTTTCTTTTGGAAACAAATTTTCTTCTCCTTCCCTTACCCTGGTAATACCAAGACTTTTTTGTAGGGCTCCAAACTACCCTGATTTTGGACTTCCTGGTTTGGGTATTTTAATTAGGAACTAATATTAATCATTGATCTCTTAGGAGACTGACGGCTAATTCTGTGCTTCGTAAGTGGATTGAAAGGTCAAAGCAACTTTTTCCTCTCATCGTTGCAAATCCATCTAATCTCTCTGTTTTATTTCTGAAGTAATTTGAAAGACAGTGTTAACAAGCTCTTCTATCAATTGATGTTGCTTGTCATAATCATTAAGTCCTTTGCTTGGACTTACAGGTGAAGACCCAGAAGAAAGGCGGGGACAGGTTCTAGTCCTTTTAGTGGAGCAAGCACTTTGCTTCCATGACTACAAAGCTGCCAATATGCATTGTCAGGAGCTGATGGCCACAGGTGAGTAGACAGCTTATTTTATACTTTGCTCATGTCCTCTTTATGTGATGAATAATGGAAAAGGTCTGTTCTGAAATCAATTGACCTGATTGGTAAGCCAGCCACATTGAGGCTTGAGATACATTTTATGAGCACTGATAAGTATATAGGCTATCTACTTATATGTTGATATAAACATTTTAACAGATTCAGACATTACATTTTATTTGAGATTTTGGTTGCTTTCTAGTCCCTATTAAAAACATGCTCGTGGCTGGGCGCGGTGGCTCAAGCCTGTAATCCCAGCACTTTGGGAGGCCGAGACGGGCGGATCACGAGGTCAGGAGATCGAGACCATCCTGGCTAACACAGTGAAACCCCGTCTCTACTAAAAAATACAAAAAACTAGCCGGGCGAGGTGGCGGGCACCTGTAGTCCCAGCTACTCGGGAGGCTGAGGCAGGAGAATGGCGTGAACCCGGGAGGCGGAGCTTGCAGTGAACTGAGATCCGGCCACTGCACTCCAGCCCGGGCAGCAGAGACTCCGTCTCAAAAAAAAAAAAAAAAAAACATGCTCGTAATTTAAAAATAATTTTATGTAAAATATTTTAATGCTATTTCCTGTGTTTGTTATCTAAGAGAAAATTTTAATTTTTAGATTATTTAGTTTGTATCTATATAGTCAATATTTCCATTTTTAAATTTTTTTTTAAAGATACTGTATTATTTCGTTCTCACACTGCTATAAAGAAATACCTGAGACTGGGTAATTTATAAAGGAAAGAGGTTTAATTGGCTCGTGGTTCCGCAAGCTGTACAGGAAGCATGGCAGCATCTGCCTCCAGGAAGTCTTCTGGGAACTTTCACTCATGGCAGAAGGCAGAGTGGGAGCAGAAGGCTTACCTGACTGGAGCAGAAGGAAGAGAGAGACGAGGGAGGGACTACACACTTAAACAACCAGAGCTTGCAGGGACTCAACTATCACAACGACAGCACCAAGGGGATATGATGTTAAACCATGAGAAATCACCCCCATGATCTAATCACCTCCCACAAGGCCCCACCTCCCGCACTGGGGACTACATTTCAACATGAGGTTTGGGTGGGACACAGATCCAAACCATGCCAGATAGTGTAGTGCTTTTCAAACCGACGTTGAGAAATTGAGAAGGGTTTTGCAACTCCAAAATTCTTCATATTGAAATTCAAATTCAAGTCTCTGCAGGATAATGAGATTTTATTGTAGAATAATTTCTCATTTAAAGAACACATTCTTCAGTGTGATAGGGAGTTTTTTTTTTTTTTTTCTTATCATGAACTCTGTACTAAATTGCCAACTTTCCATGGCTATGCTTGAATATGTGAAGGCCCAAACACATCTTTCTACCCACTCTCAATACATTAATAGGGAGTGGTTAAAATGCAGGGCTTCACTTCATGATGACTCATGGAGTTCTGCACTAATGATTTGTGTAACTTTTGCATGTGTACTGTTAAAGCAAACCTTATTCTGACACTTGTTATAACAGCAAGGACTATTGTGATGAGTATGAAGACCACTGCAGTAGGGGAGAGAGATTGGACTAAACTCTGAATACAACAAGGACAGCTGGATATTTGTAGCCAGCAGGCTAACTGAAGGGTCAGTGGATGGAAAATTAAGAGGAGACATCAAGGGCAGGGGGATCCTTGCTAAAATGATTTAATAGGACCTTGCTGAAGTCCGGCCAGGATGATCAGATATCACTGCTGAGGGATGAGTAATTTGATCAGCCCTTGAGAATTTGAAGATTCTGGCTAAACTGACTTAGTAGGATTTTTGCTAAAACTGGAGTATGCAGCCTAGCAAGGCTGGGGGCCAAGGTTAAGGCCTAGTTGAGAAGAGGGCTCAGGGTTGTCTGATTTAAGTTTGGTTACAGAGAGGATCTTTGGCTTTACATCTATGAAAACATTTAAAACTCTCAAAAAATATTCAATATTTTACAACTTCAGCATTAGCAAATTGTTTTCATAAATGAGCTGTGTTCCATAATATTGACCAAGTGATTTTGCAACATTAAATTTAGAATAACTATGGCTCTCTGTGAAAATGTACTGATCTAAATTGTTCATATGGAGAGCTTTATAATTATTTTATTCCGGTAAGGGTAATATCTGAATTAATTTTTACTTTTCATATTTAGAAAAACTTATTCTGTACTAGAAGTTTTGTACTTAGACAAATAGGCCTAAGGCTGGAATTCCTTCAAATAAGAATAGAAATGTATTTTAAGAATTCAAAGTATAATGTATAGGAAAAAAATCCCTGCTGGGAGTTGGAGGGTGATTCAGTCACTGTCCTTAGATGTCTGTCTTATCTATAAAGTGAGTGATTCTGTATGGGGATCTATCATAATGTCTCTTTTTTCTAGCACTTGGCAGTTTACATGTGCTTTTACATACAAATGTTACTTAATTCCTTCAACAACCCAAGAGGAAGGTGTTATTCTTGTCCTTTTGTGGTAGGAAAAGAATTGTGATACTTTTGGCTCGCTCTTAAAGCTCTCACACCAGTGCTAAGTAGCAGGGTTGGACCAGGCTGTCAGGTGTTCTGAATTCAGATGGCTGCTTTTTCACAGAACATCAAATCTCAGTAGATTATTTGCATTTATTGTCAGTTAATCTAAAATTTAACAGAGTTTTTCAGAAACACTTGTCTGGAGTACCATTGAATTTTCTGGATAATAAACCACCCTAATCTTTCCTAGCTTAGATTTTTATCTGTTTCTGCTTATAAAATAATGTGTCACTAATGACTATGATTTTGCTTTGGTACAACAAGACCTGAGCAGGAAGCCATTGCATTTGTCATCTTAGATTGAATATTCTTCTTCTTTTGGGAATCATTGTTTTTTTCCTTGCCAATTTTGCAGGTTATCCTAAAAGCTGGGATGTTTGTAGCCAGTTAGGACAATCAGAAGGTTACCAGGACTTGGGCACTCGTCAAGAGCTCATGGCTTTTGCTTTGACACATTGCCCTCCTAGCAGCATTGAACTTCTTTTGGCAGCTAGCAGCTCTCTGCAGACAGAAGTAAGTGCTCTCAACAAAGGAAATCCTAACCTGTATGAAGTGCATGTTGTTGGGTGTGTGTATCTGAGATATGTGGTCATCAAAAAAAAATAGTATGAGAATTTTAATTTATGGAAGAAAACTAGATCGTCACTTATGGAAAAGGAACATGAAAATATTAGGATATAACATAATGTTGCTGGCTTTATAACAGCAAGGAAGAAAGGATACAAGACAGCCTTGAGAAAGATAGAAAGTAATATTTGGAAATAAATTATTGAAAATAATGGAGAAAGTTAGTGTTGTGAATTAAACATATGCTAAATGGTCATGTAAAATATATCTGAAATCATATGGGTTAAAGTCAGTGGAGCAACCATTCCCTTAGGGATCCTTTGGAAATTGGGAATTGGGGTGGGCTTTCGTTGGGGGGATGCTAAATTTCCTAAAATTCACAGGATAGGTCTGCATAGGAGAGGATAGTGCCCCTGTGGAGAAACACTGTTAAATGTATGAGGAGATTCTAGAATCCACATTTTCATCCCATAGTCATTCTCTTACAGTTGGTAGCTAGTCAGGCAGACATGAGCAAGACAGGAGAGGGCCCCCCACCCCACCAGGAAAGTCAGGCGACCATCAGAGGCGTCAGGCAGTTGTCACACTGCCTCTCTAAAATAATAATTGGTTGCAGCTGGCACCAGGGAAAGACAGTTTCCTTATAGATAGAAAAAAAACCCCTGAAACTGGTGATCAGCGCTTCCTGATAAGATCTCAGGAGTTGCCCAGTAAGCTCAAGCATGTTCACTAAGCGGCAAAATGGCGGAGTTTCACCGGCATATGACCTGTGAGGGCATTCCACTGGAAAAGGGAAGAACCCTGCCGCTGAGCTTGCATACAACTCCTGTAAACACACTGTGCATGCTCCTCTCCCATCGCCAGCAGGCCATTGCACGTGTGCACAACCCACCTCAAGGGAAGAGTCAGGAGAGAAGGGACACAAGAACCTGGAAGTATGCCAGGATATGAAGCTCTAAGCCAAAGGTCAAACCCCGCACTTGTCCTTCAAATCCCTCACTTGGGCCTCTTCCAGGTGTATCTTCCTTCCTTTCATTCCTGCTGTAAAGCTTTTTAATAAACTTCTACTCTTGCTCTAAAACTCGCCTTGGTCTCTTTTTCTGCCATATGCTCCTCAGTCAAATTTATTCTTCTGAGGAGGCAAGAATTGAGGTTGCTCCAGGCCAGAACATAGACACTGCCTGTAACAATTCATTACATTGTATATCAGTTTTTTTCACTCTTGATCACCACTTCTGAAACCATTGCATCCTTTTGAAACTGTTTGTGAAGTCCTGAAGTAAGCCTGTTACCAAAGCTAATCATTATGAAAAGGTAATTTTCTTTTTAAAAGTACTTTTTAAATTTCAAGCCTACATTGTGATGAGAAGCAAATTTAAAAACGTATCTCCTTTACAGCATAGCCTGTTCTTGTTTTAGATTCTTTATCAAAGAGTGAATTTCCAGATCCATCATGAAGGAGGGGAAAGTATCAGTGCTTCACCATTAACTAGTAAAGCAGTACAAGAGGTGAGTTAAAATTAGGAAGAGGAGTTTGAAAGGTGGCTGAGAGTGGAATAAAATGGGATCACCTAACCTTGTGGATGAGAGGCGTTTTGTGTATGTGTGTGCAGACCACTTTTCTCGCTTTTGTGTGCGTGTGTGAAATATAACATACATATAAAAAGTATACCAGAAAATGTTCAGCTCAATAGACTATCATAAAGAAAACACCCATGAAACTACAGGTAAAGAAGCAGTACCTAACCGCCTTCCAAATCCCCCACACCCTCTCCTTATTAAACTTCATTTTTTTCGACGGAGTCTCACTCTTTTGCCAGGCTGGAGTGCAGCGGCGTGATCTCTGCTCACTGCAGCCTCCACCTCCCCAGTTCAAGGGATTCTCCTGCCTCAGCCTCCCGAGTAGCTGGGATTACACACCACACCCGGCTAATTTGTTTAATTTTTAGTTGAGATGGAGTCTCACCATGTTGGCCAGGTTGGTCTCAAACTCCTGACCTTAAGTGATCCGCCCTTGTCAGCCTTCCAAAGCGCGTGGATTACAGGTGTGAGCCACCATGACCGGCCTTCTGTATTTCATTCCTAACTTTTCTCTCCCTTTCCAGAGATCACCACTGTCTTGACTAGTCCTGATAACCAGATCTTTGTGATTTTTGTTTTTGTTTTAAATAATTTTGATATGTACCATACATACCCTCAATATGATAGTTTAGTTTTACCTATTTTTGTATTTTATAGAAATAGTTATACTTAATGTTATGTTTGTGAGATCCATTCATGCTGTTGCATGTAGCTGTAGTTTATTCATTTTTATTGCCATGTAGAAATTAATTTCGGTGTGCATATTACAGTTTATTCATATGAACATTGATTGACATTGGTTTGTTTTCAATTTTGGTGACTAAAAATAATGTGACTGTCATCGTTTGTACATGTCTCTAGTGTACATGGGCAAACAGTTCTCTCAGGCATGTATCTAGCACTGGAAATATGTGTTGTGAGCTATGTATATAATTCAACCTAAATAGATAATGCCAGATGCTTTTCTTTTGTGTTACTGATTGACTTTGAGAAGTAATGTAAAAGATTGCTGGTTACTCCAATCCAGGACATTGCTATTGTTGGTTTCCTAATGATGTTTAATGATATCTAATTAACTGATTTATATTTTTCTGATTACTAATGAGATGGAGATAGTACAGGAGAGATCCTCTTTTTGAGGTACTTGTTCGATTCACTTGCTTATTTTGTGTTGGATTTTTGTTGTTTTCCTTTTCCTCATTGAGATTCTTACGAATAAAATTGTCTGTACCAATTAAGTCTACATGTGTTTCAGAATCTTCCATCCTGGGAGAGGAAGGAGGAAGAGTATGCCCCCGACACCCGTCTTCTTTTGGTCACTGTTTGCCCAAGGGAATTTAACGTTTCATGACTCTTTCTAGAAACATAGAATTAGCATTTTTTAGATCAAAGGCAGTGGCCCAGTTTCTGACATCCCAGCTAGGTAAATTAAGATGTGATGATGATTCTCTGTATAGATTGGTTTTTCATGAGATTCCATCGAATGGTAAGCTTCACTTTCACAGCGTAAAATGTCCTTTATTTTTCTTGTAACTATTTTGGGAGACACCTATTGTGGTAAGTGAGCTGCACTAACTTTTTTTTTTGCTGTATCCATCTTGACAAAGTCGTTAGTATTTGTGTACTCTAAGTTACTTTTAGAACTCTGGTACAAAGCTTCAGTTGTGGAGTCTATTGATGGAATTAGGGCAAAGATACTTAGCTTTTGCCCAGAGTAGAATATATACAACTACCCCATTTTCACAACTCTTTTTTTAATATTAAAATTTAATTTAATGAGCATGGATCTAATATGCATGTGTATTCTCAGTTCAATACTAAGTAATCTGATTATCTCAAAGAGGGTTGTAATGTTAATTTTTGCCCCTATGGAATTTTTGCCTCTTCCTCCTGCAGCGGTGACTCTAGGACAGCACTGCCAATAGAACTTTCTTCAGTGAAAGAAACATATCATACCAGCATTGTTCATCATTGTAGCCACTAGTCATACAGAGTTATTGGGCACTTGAAATATCACTTTTAAGGGATCAAATTTTAAATTAAATTTATTTAATTAATTAATTTATTTTTGAGATGAGGTTTCACTATGTTGGCCGGGCCGGTCTTGAACTCCTGGCCTCAAGTGATCCACCAGCTTCGGCCTCCCAAAGTGCTGGGAATACAGGTGTGATGAATCACTGCATCCAGCCTTCAATTGTACTTAGTTTTAATTAATTTAAATTTAAATAGCCACATGAGGCTACTGGCTACCAGATTGGACATCAGAGCTCTAGAAGGTGCAACATTCAGTGGAGGCCGGCATTCAGCCGCCAGCACTGCAGGCAGTGGACTTCTTTTGTTGTTGCCCTCCCTCCCTTCAGATGGCAGCCATTGCATTTTCTAGGGTCCTAGAGTGACGTGGATACGCTTTGTCCTTTGGCATGTTTTGACTTGCAGTTGTACTGATTAGCAACTATTGTTTTCCCTCATTGGATGTGAAAACACATTAAATTTCTATTCTGTTCTCCCTGTGGGATTCAGAACGGTTCTCACACTAGCCAGTGGTCACCCAGTGTTCCATGTATTAGGAGGCGTTGTCTTTCAAGGTCCAACTGAAGACCTACTTTTCATGAGGTCTTTATCCGAAGTTTTGTTCCTTTTGAACCTCTCATCCCTCCACAGCTTGTCCAGTCACATCTCCTACTCTGCTTGCCTCCAGCATCATCCCTTTTCATGCCTTTCAAACATCTGTTATGCTCCAGTGGTAGAGAACATATCACCATTTAGTGTTATTTTGTAGAGTTTCCTCTCTGTCTGGAGGACACTTCTGATCTTGTGCTCTTGTGCTTGTCTTGTGCTCTTACCCCTTCCATCTGAAGTATGTTCTTTGTGAAGTTTTCCTTGAGTCCTTAAATTGCCCCCTTCTCTATATTCCCTAAGCGTTCTCTCACTGTTCTGCGTTAGCACTTTGCGGTGTGACTTGGTGTTGTCTGGTCACTGGAGGTGTGCCATCTATCTGTGCTCTTACTGTGCTTCTCAATTAGTGAATGCCTAGGTCACGCTTCATAAAGCTCAGCTGGAGACACCAACTGCATAATGATCAGTCAGTGGTAAAAATCAATTAGGAAGTGAATTTTTTTTTTTTTTTAAATTTCCTAAAATGAATTAGGAGGTGGATTTTCAGTCATCATGTGGTGACTACTGAGGTGCTGTGATGTTTTGGCCAGTGTGAGGAGTGTATCATTTTTCTGTTCAGCATGGAATTGCACTGTGTTTGCTAAGCTCAGCTTTATGAATTATTTGGAACCCGCTTGTTCTTTCCAAAATCTGTGAAAAGCCTTTTGTGACTTTGGGGACTTCTATTTTCTGCTTCTACAGTGAATTACAAAGTGTCAGCCTGACCTCTTGGTGGCTTCTTTGGAGTGGGCCATGCTGTGTTACTGCAAGTGGGCACGTGTTACTCTATTAAATCCCATCGGTAAATGAAGGAGACCACTGGTAGTCCTCTACAAGTTCCACCTAGCAAGGAAAAGGAGTTCTTCCAAAATGATTATCATTTGCTTTTTTATTTTTTTTATTTTAAATCTCCTTAAAAGCTTTCCCGTCTGCCTTTGTCCCCTTTCAGCAAATTGTAATAGATCTAGATCTCATGAAGTGCTAGTCCAAACCCTCAATGCACGCATTGTGGCTTTGATTTATGAGGCACGTTTCAGAATGTTATAGCTACTATTATTAGGTTAAAATATAGTGCTTAGCTCTAAGATGCCGTGTGTTACACATTAACAGTAGAGGTAATAACCACATTAAATTATCGCTCATAAATGAGAGATGACTTTATGTGTAATCTGCTTTAATACTTAAGACTTTCATTACTTCACTTGTGAAAATAATGATGTTTATTTATATATCCAAGCAAAATAAAGATGTAATTGTTATGCAGTAGCATTTATGTTAGTACAAATGGAGCCTACAAGTTTGAAGATATTGCTGTTGTCCCTGTAAACAGGATGTTTGTCTATAAATAGAACAAAATGCATAATTTGTGAGTAACTACCAAAATTACAGATTTCCAGTTTCTTATTAATGTTGGTCATTATGCTTTTTAGATGGAACAGTATTCTACCACTTAGAGTATATTAACATTTTGTTTAGCTAGTATTAGGTATATCAGTTAACCGATGGCGTTTTCCCTAGATAAATCTAATTAGAGTTAGAAATGGATTGTGTACAAGGTTCCCATTAAAAAATAATTTGCACTGTGGGAAAGTTTGTTATGAGCATTTTAAGTGGCTACAGATTTATATGACTGGACTAATTAATGTTTAAATCTTGAGCATGGGCTAAGTATAGAGCTAGTTTGAATTTATAAAATTATTGTTTAGAAATATTTAAATAAAAGTGAGCAGAATGTCAGTTATATTACAATATATTGGCCAGCATTTACTTTTCCATTCACCAGTTGATGGACATTTGGGTTGTTTCCATTTCTTAGCTATTTTGAATAATGCTGCTCTGAACATTGATGTAAAAGCCTTTGTGTGGAAATATGTTTTGATTTCTCTAGATGTAGAATTTCTGCATTGTTTGTTATATTGTGTTTAACATCTGAAGAAACTGCCAAACTTTTTGTTTTCCAAAGTGTCTGCACATTTTTTACATTTCCACAAAGAATATGTTAAGATTTCAGTTTCTCTACATCCTTGCTAATGTGTGTTATTAACTGACTTTTTTTTTTTTTTTAATTTATTTTACTTTAAGTTCCAGGATATACGTGCAGAATGCGCAGGTTTGTTACATAGGTAACATGGTGGGTTGCTGCACCTATTGACCTGTCATCTAAGTTTCCTCCCCTCTCCCGCAACCCCTCTACAGGCCCTGGTGTGTGTTGTTCCCCTCCCTGGGTCCATGTGTTCTCATTGTTCAACTCTCACTTATGAGTGAGAACGTGTGGGGTTTTGTTTTCTGTTCCTGTGTTAGTTTGCTGAGGATGATGGCTTCCAGCTTCATCCATGTCCCCGCAAAGGTCATGATCGCATACCTTTCTATGGCTGCATAATATTCCATGGTGTGTATGTACATTTTCTTTATCCAGTCTATCATTGATGGACATTTGGGTTGGTTCCATGACTTTGCTTTTGTAAATAGTGCTGCAATAAGCATATGTGTGCATGTGTCCTTATAGTAGAATGATTTACAGTCTTTTGAGTATATACTGAGTAATGGGATTACTGGGTCAAATGGCATTTCTGGTTCTAGATCCTTGAGAAATTGCCATACTGTCTTCCACAATCGTCGAACTAATTTACGTTCCCAACAACAGTGTAAAAGCATTCCTATTGCTTCACAGCCTTACCAGCATCTATTGTTTCTTGACTTCTTTTAATAATCACCATTCTAACTGGTGTGAAATGGTATCTCATTGTGGTTTTGATTTTCATTTCTCTAATGACCGGTGATGTTGAGCTTTTTTTCATGTTTCTTGGTGGTGTAAATGTCTTCTTTTGAGAAGTGTCAGTTCATACCCTTTGCCCACTTTTTGATGGGGTTGTTTGTTTTTTACTTCTAAATTTGTTTAAGTTCCTTATAAATTCTGGATATTAGATCTTTGTCAGATGGGTAGATTACAAAAATTTTCTCCCATTCTGTAGGTTGCCTGTTCACTCTAATGTTAGTTTCTTTTGTTGTGCAGAAGCTCTTTAGTTTAATTAGATCCCATTTGTCAATTGTGGCTTTTGTTGCAATTGCTTTGACATTTTTGTCATGAAGTCTTTGCCCATGCCGTTGTCCTGAATGGTATTGCCTAGGTTTTCTTCTAGGGTTTTTATGGTTTTGGGGTTTACATTTAAGTCTTTAATCCATCTTAAGTTAATTTTTGTATAAAGTGTAGGGAAGGGGTCCGGTTTCAGTTTTCCTCACATGGCTAGCCAGTTCTCCCACCACCATTTATTGAATAGGAGATCCTTTCCCCATTGCTTGTTTCTGTCAGGTTTGTTGAAGATCAGATGGTTGTAGATGTGTGGTGCTATTTCTGAGGTCTCTGTTATGTTCCTTTGGTCTATATGTCTGTTTTGGTACCAGTACCATGCTGTTTTGGTCACTGTCATCTTATAGTATAGTTTGAATTCAGGTAGCATGATGCCTCCAGCTTGATTCTTTTTGCTTAGGATTGTGTTGGCTAGACAGGATCTCCTTTGATTCCCTATGAAATTTAAAGTAGTTTTTTCTAATTCTGTGAAGAATGTCAGTGGTAGTTTGATGGGAATAGCATTAAATCTATGGGCACTATGGCCATTTTCATGATATATTGATTCTTCCTATCCATGAGCATGGAATGTTTTTCCATTTGTTTGTGTCCTCTCTTATTTCCTTGAGCAATGATTTGTAGTTCTCCTTGAAGAGGTCCTTCAGGTCCCTTGTCACCTGTATCCTAGACATTTTATTCTCTTTGTAGCAATTATGAATGGAAGTTTATTCTTGATTTGGCTCTCTATTGTAGGCGTAAAGGAATGCTTGTGATTTTTGCACATAGATTTTGTATCCTGAGACTTTGCTGAAGTTGCTTATCAGCTTAAGGAGTTTTGGGGCTGAGATAATGGGGTTTTCTAAATATAAAATCATGTCGTCTGCATATAGAGACAATTTGACTTCCTCTCTTCCTATTTGAATACCCTTTATTTCTTTCTCTTGCCTGATTGCCCTGGCCAGAACTTCCAATACTATGTTGAATAGGAACGGTGAGAGAGGGCATCCTTGTCTTTTACCAGTTTTCAAAGGGAATGCTTCCAGTTTTTGCCCATTTAATGTGATATTGGCTTTGGGTTTGTCATAAATAGCTCTTATTATTTTGAGATATGTTCCATTAATACCTAATTTATTGAAAATTTTTAACATGAAGGGATGTTGAATTTTATCTAAGGCCTTTCTGCATCTATTGAGATAATCATGTGGTTTTTGTCATTGGTTCTGTTTATGTGATAGATTACATTTATTATGTATTTTGAACCATCCTGGCATCCCAGGGATGAAGCCAACTTGATTGTGGTGGATAAGTTTTTTGATGTGCTGCTGGATTTCGTTTGCCAGTGTTTCATTGAGGATTTTCGCATCAATGTTCATCAGCAATATTGGCCTGAAGTTTTCTTTTTTTGAGAACCCGCTCCCGATAGTTAAGGTGGGTTCTTTTCTATTTTCTAGGTGTCTCGAGTGCTTTAAGAAATAAAGGGAAAGAGTACAAGAGAGAGAAATTTAAAGCTGGGTGTCAGAGGGAGACATCACATGTTAGCAGGATCCGTGATGTTCCCTGAGACATAAAACCAGCAAGTTTTTATTAGCGATTTTCAAAAGGGGAGGGAGTGCATGAATAGAGTGTGGGTCACAGAGATCACATACTTCACAAGGTAATAAAATATCACAAAGCAAGTGGAGGCAGGGCAAGATCACAGGACCCACAGGATGGGGTGAAATTGAAATTGCTAATGAAGTTTCCGGCACGCATTGTCATTGATAACATCTTATCCAGAGACAAGGTTGAGAGCAGACAACCTGTCTGACCAAAATTTATTGGGCAGGAATTTCCTCTTCCTAATAAGCCTGGGCGCGCTACAGGAGACCAGGGCTTATTTCATCCCTTGGCTTAGCTTCCACTGTAAAAGGCGGCCACCCTTAGGGGGCCATTCATAGACCTACCCTCAGGGCGCTTTCTCTTTCTCAGGGATGTTCCTTGCTGAGAAAAAGGATTCAGCGATATTTCTCCTATTCGCATTTGAAAGAAGAGAAACATGGCTCTATTCCGCCTGGCTCACCGGTGCAGTCAGGCTCCAAGTGTTATCTCCCTTGTTCCCTGAAGATTGCTGTTATCCTGTTCTTTTTTCAAGGTGCTCAGATTTCATATTGTTCAAACACACATGCTCTACCAACAATTTGTGCAGTTAACCCAATCATCACAGGGTCCTGAGGCGACACATATCCTCCTCAGTTTACGAAGAAGACGACGGGATTAAGAGATTAAAGACAGGCATAGGAAATCACAAGGGTATTGACTGGGGAAGTGATAAGTGTCCATGAAATCGTCACAATTTATGTTCAGAGACTGCAGTAAAGGCAGGCGTAAGACATTATAAAAGTATTAATTTGGGGATCTAATAAATGCCCATGAAATCTTCACAATTTATGATCTTCTGCTGCGGCTTCAGCCGGTCCCTCTATTCGAAGTCCCTGACTTCCCGCAACATCTCTGCACAGTTTTGGTATCAGGATGCTACTGTCTTCATAAAAGGAGTTAGGGAGGAGTCCCTCCTTTTCAATTGTTTGGATTAGTTTCAGACATAATGGTCCCAACTCCTCTTTGTACCTCTGGTAGAATTCGGCTGTGAATCTGTCTGGTCCTGGGCTTTTTTTGGTTGGTAGGCTATTAATTACTGCTTCAATTTCAGAACTCGTTATTGGTCTATTCAGGGATTCAACTTCTTCCTGGTTTAGTTTTGGGAGTGTGTATATATGTCTCCAGGAATTTATCCATTTCTTCTAGATTTTCTTGTTTATTTGTGTAGAGGTGTTTATAGTATTCTCTGATGGTAGTTTGTATTTCTGTGGGGTTAGTGGTGATATCCCCTTTATCATTTTTTATTTTGTCTATTTGATTCTTCTCTCTTTTTCTTATTATTTCAGCTAGCGGTCTTTTTTTTTTTTAACTGGTTTTTGATTGAATTGTTTTATTAAAGCCATTCCTATATATGTACTATTTCATTATGATATTTGATATTTATAACCCAAGTAACTAATGATGATGAGCTTTTTTTTCATGTGCTTATTGGCTGGCTATTCTTATACTTTCTTAATGTAATGGTATCCAAATATTTTACCCATTTTTTTTTCTTTCTTTCTTTTTTTTTTTTTTTTTTTTTGAGACGGAGACTCGTTCTGTCGCTGAGCTGGAGTGCAGTGTGGCCAGATCTCAGCTCATTGCAAGCTCCACCTCCCGGGTTTACGCTGCCTCAGCCTCCAGAGTAGCTGGGACTATAAGCACCCGCCTACTTTTTTGTATTTTTTAAGTAGAGACAGGGTTTCACCGTGTTAGCCAGGATGGTCTCCATCTCCTGACCTCGTGATCCACCCGTCTCGGCCTCCCAAAGTGCTGGGATTACAGGCTTGAGCCACCGCGCCTGGCCTATTTTACCCATTTTTTAACTTGGTTGTTTGTCTTGTTATTGAGCTGTAAGATATTTTTTATTTTGTTTTGTTTTTTTTTTTAACATCTTGCAGTCGAGTGTTTTTTTTTTTTTTCTCAGATTTATGATTTGAAAGTATTTTTTCCTCTCAATATATATTTGACTTTTTATTTTCTTAATGCTGGCTTTTAAGGTACAAAAAAATGCTTAATGTTCCTGAAGTCTTGTTTATTAATATTTTCTTTTATGGGTTGTACTTTTGTTGTTATATCTAAGAAATCTGTGCGTAACCCAAGATTGCGAAGATGTACGCCTGTGCTTTTTTCCTGAAAGTTTTGTAGTTTTTAGTACTTACATTTATTTATTTACCTTTTTAAGTAAGAAGTCCTTTTATGAAATAAGTATGGACTTGAGGGATATCCATCTGCAAAGAGAGAAATTAGAACTTTACCTCATATCACACATAAAAATTAACTCAATAGAATCATGTTTCTTTATCTTATGATACTTATTCTTTCTTAATAGATTTTAAATTTCACATTTAGTACACACAAAGATGCAAATAAATTATTTTGAAGTTTTAAATGAAATAATTTTATTTGGAGTGATTTTTGTTATAATTATTGCTTTATTGATTTTTCCCCATGTGCTGTGGAATTTTGGTTTGCAAGCTAATTTTGAGTGATGAAACATTCTGTCCCATCTTCCTTATCTAATGATTCTGTAGTGTTGTGGTTTCTCTCTGCTCAGTCCTGTGGCACTTCACTCAAGAATATGTCCATTGGTAGTTTTTCACATGAAGTTTTTTCCCCTTTGTAAGGTTGAGAATATGAGAATGCACACATGGAGCCAGTGAAGGGATTGTCCTAGTTCCTTTCAGCCTTGTTTTTGTGCTCTTCCTCCTTAGGCCCACAGCTTGTGTAAATGCATAGCCTGGACAGTAAATCTGGCTGAAGTTTTTTCTTTGCAGGGTATGCTTTTGATTCACGGTTCTTCTCTGGAAAGGAGCACCTGACAGCCACTGCTGGTATCTGAATTCTGAGCCCCAAAATGTTGAACTCTATTGAACTTGGGTGTCCTTTGACTCCTTTTTCTATGCTCATTTTAGAGCACAGTTAGTGTACTGAAACAGGAGTTTACCATCCCATGTTGACTGGAGTTTATAATGTGTTCTTTAGTTACAGAAATAATGCAAGCTTTAATTTTAATAATTCATTTATAGGGGCATAAGGGATATTGACATTATCCAGCACACTATATTTCTTGAAAGTAAAAGAAATTAGGTGTGAAACATCTATGATAAAATAGATACATGGATATATGTGTAACTTTGTACTTTCTGCTTTTTTAAAATATAAAAATAATTTAATGAACAACACATTAATATATGTGAAAGACAAAGTTCTCTCTTTTTCCTCCCTCTCATCTTTCTGTTCTCTGATCTTCCTGAGCCCCACGAATCCCACTGCTCGGAGGTAAATATTTCTAACTTCATATGTTTCCTTCCATACTTTTTCTAAGTACAAACAGATTTTCTATATAGTTTCTTCTCTGTCTCCTAGAGGTTTATTTGTTTTATAAACTAAAATGAATTCATACTGCATACATTATTTTGCAGGTGACTATTTCATGTAATACTGATATGTGTCATTGGATCTGCCCTTGTGATTCCATGTAGACCATTTACATAATGGCATCATGGTATTCATTGGATGCATGTACCGTGATTTATTTATTGTTTCCTTTGCTTTTGTACATTTAGATAGTGTCCAACTTTTCTCTATTTTAGACTAAACTGCACTATGCATTTTACATACACATCTTTGCATACTCATGCTGGTGTTGCTCTGCAATAAAATGCTAGAAATGGGCTCCTGGGATAGGTAATTTCCTATTTTCTTGTGTTTTATTTTTATAACTTTGTGTAAATGCTCACTTTGTTTTGTTTACTGTTGATACCAGCACATCACTGGAAGCATGGTATGTCCTCATTAATTTTTGTTTAGTTGTTTTTTGGACAATGTTGCCTGATGAGTGTTCTCTGTGGAAGATTCAGTTTACAGTGATCATGACATCAGTGATCTGGATGGTAACACAGGGCCAACACAATTCAGAACATCCATTTCTGCATTTTAGTCAGCATATAGGTCTGACCAAAGAAGGAAATACTTTGCTCATTGTCATGCTTCTGAGATAATATCTTTACTTATTTGATAGCTTGATATTCAGGAGTGTGAATCATAATTTTGATTAGATTGACATATCTACATCATAGATTTCCATTCCTCACAAAGGTTTATACTAGTAGCTTCCTCTTTTAGCACCACTGTTAGAATTTCAGATTGTATTCTTTCTTCTATCTTGCTGTTTCTTCATAAGGCCTATGCATTTCTAGTGTATTTTTATGTTTTAAACTATGTTAGTAATAAGCAATACATTTTTATTTTTCATCTATTGCTGTTTAGTTATTGAGTTATTGCTATTTAAATTAACTTGCAAAAGACATTTTCCAAAAAATAATACATTCAAGTTTTCTATCTTAGTTACAGTGTAATCTGTGGCTGTTAACGGTTTTCTTTTACTTTATTTATTCATTATTTATTTAATTTTTTTTCTTTTTTGGAGACAGTGTCTCACTCTGTTGCCCAGGCTGGAGAACATTGGTACTATCTTGGCTTACTGCGACCCTTGCTTCCTGGGTTCAAGCAATTCTCAAGCATCAGCCCCCTTAGTAGCTGCGATTAAAGGTGTGTGCCACCACACCCGGTTAATTTTTATATTTTTAGTAGAGACAGGGTTTTGCCATGTTGGCCAGGTTAGTCTCGAACTCTTGGCCTCAAGTGATCTGCCCACTTTGGCCTCCTAAAGCGCTGGGATTACATGTGTGAGCCATTGTGCCTGGCCAGTTTCCTTTTACTTTTAAGGAAATACCATAATATTATTTAGCCCTGTAGGGTCTAAATTGTACCACTTGGATAGATGTTTCCTACATTTCTTTAGTTTATACTTAGTATTGGTAACATCTTTTGTTTTCTCTCATTATCTTTCATCTACTCTCCGTGGGACTTTCTTTCCTCACCATTTTACCAGAACAGCTTGTGCCTGAGTCACCACCAGTGACCTCTTGTTGCCAAGTTGTTAGGTCAAATCTCAGTCTTTGTTTTATTTGACCTATAAATAACATTTGACATACTTATTTCAGGGACATCTCATTCGCCTTGTTTTTCCCAGACCTCACTGGCCACTGTGTCTCATTGTCTTTGCTGGTTTGTCCTCATCTCCCCAGCTAAATGTTAGATACCCCAGGTCATAGCCTTTAAACATCATCGCTGTCTACACTCATTCCTTGGATGCGTTCATCCATGATCCTGACTTGAAATAATTGACTTTGTGCTGATGATTCCCTGCTTAATAGCTGTAGCCCTGACGTCTCTTCCGAGTTCCGGACATGAATGTACAGTTGCCAACCTAACTGTACTATAGCTAATAACTGTACTATACTATCTATAGCTAATTTCTTTTTTTTCTAATTGTACTTTAAGTTCTAGGGTACATGTGCACAACATGCAGGTTTGTTACATATGTATACATGTGCCATGTTGGTGTGCTGCACCCATTAACTCGTCATTTACATTAGGTATATCTCCTAATGCTATTCCTTCCCCCTCCCAGTTAATTTCTTTTAGACAACCCAATCTCAATATGTTAAAATGGAACTATTCATTTCAACCCTCTTCCTCCCCCGACCTACCACATCCCCCAAAACAATGACCTTCTTTCTGTAGTCTTTCCCATGTCATGAAATAGAACTCTTTGTAGGTGTTCACATCATAAATCTTTTGCTGTCATCCTTGATTCTTCTCCTCCTTTTTGGGACATCCTGCTGACCCCACTTTCACAGTTGACTCAGAATTGGGCTCCATTTTACCATCACCACTGCTACCACTCAGGTCTAAATTATCATTGTATCTCCCCTGGAGTCATAAAGCAGTGTCCTGTTTGTCTCCCTGCTTCTGCTCTTGCTATAGTCTATGGTCAACAATATAGCCAGAGTGTTTCCTTCAAAATACATCAGATCATGACACATTTCTCAAAACCTTTCACTCAGAGTAGAAACTAAGGCTTTACAATCATCTACAAGGACACCCAGGGTCTCTTTTCCCCACTGTTAGGCTTTAATGTTGGACTTTATTTTCCTTCCACCTCTTCCCTGCCCCCAGTACACACATTCATTTTGCTCAGCTGACTCTAGTCATATTGGCTTTTTTTTTTTTTTTTCTTCCCCCTTTTTGTCATTTTTTAAGCATTCCCAGCAAGCTGTTGCCTCTGGATCCTTATACTTGCTGTATTTTACCTGGAACGTTCTTCCCAAATATCTGTATCCATATGACTTATCCTCTCACTTCCATCAGGTGTCTGCTCAAATGTACTCTTTCTCTGTGTTATTATAGTGTTGTCACCCCTCCACATGGCTTTATTTTCTTTCTAACTCATAAATATGTATAAAACTTACCTGATATGCTTTTCTGACATGCTTTATATTTATTTTTGCTTGTCTTTTACTGGATTGTGAGCTCTTTGTAGCAGGTACTATGCATGTTTAGTCAGTGTTATATTTCCAGAATTTACAACAATGCCTGTCACAAGTTGATGTCATAAACATTTGTGGAAGAATGAATGAGTAAATGAGGGAAGATATGGATGTGATGAGTGGGGATAAGTTCTGCTATTAAATGGGGAGGAATATTTGAATGGGATCCTATTTGATAATTTCTCAGTTCATTGGTGAAATAAGGCAAATTGCCTTATTTTCCTTTGTTCCCTACTGTTCCATGAGTTTCTTAGGAACAGGGGCCATATCTTAATCGTCATGGTAATCCTGTTGCCTAGCACCGGGTCTTAAACATAGTAGGCATGCCAAATTATGTGGTCAGTAAACTTACTTTGTGGGTTCATCTAGAACCCAAAGTCATTTATCAAAAGTAATTTTAAAAATTGGGCATGGAAAAAAGAAGATAAAAATATGCTCTATATACCTCTCTTTTTCCAGAATGTAGGTTTCATAATCTGGATCCAAAAATTCTAGGAGATCCAAGAAGAGTTTGGCCTCTAAAACCCCTGAAGTAGTATGCCTAATATTAATTTTTAAAAAAAATTTTAGACCACAGGCTTTGGCTGTGTCACCAAGGCTGGAGTGCAGTGTAGTGCAGTTACAACTCACTGCATCCTTGAACTCCTGGGCTTGAGTGATCCTTCTGCCTCAGCCCACGAAGTAGCTAGGACTACAGGCACATGCCACTATCCTTGGCTAATTTTTATTTTATTTATTTTAGAGACGGGGGTCTCAATATTTTGCCCAGGCTGGTCTCGAACTCCTGGCCTCAAGCGACCCTCTTGCTTCAGCCTCCCAAAGTGCTGGGATTACAGGCGTGAGCCCCTGCACCTGGCCAGTATGCCTAATTTGTTGTGTGTGTGTGTGTGTGTGTGTGTGTGTGTGTTTGTGACTTTGTATTCATGTGAGTGCACGTGCACATTTGTTCCGTTTTCTGGGTAAAGGGTTCAGCTTCCATCAGACATGTATAGGAGTCCATGGCCCCTAAACATGAGAGCAGCTAAGCTGTAACTTTGCCTGCTAATTGGCAGATGAGATGAAGCAGAGTCAGACTTGAGAGTGATGTACTCCATAGAGTGTTTTTCTGTTGCTTGTTCTGACAGGTATTTCTAAAAGTAGTATCACCGGTAATAAGGATTGCATGCTTAGTATTTTGAGTTCAGATGAAATTTGCTATAAGTAAGTGTTAGGTGCAGGGAAGTACTTTGGGTTATTTAAGGCTATGTTGGAGGAGAGTGGTAGTGGTTGAGCTCAACCTAAACTGCCACCAGTTCAGTTTGCAGTAGGCCAATAGATTTCTCAGAAATTAACCCTTATTGCCAGATATGGGAGAAAGCTACTCCCAAATAGATTATTTGTCATAGTAATTGGCCAACAATTTTTTCTGTGAGTCACACTCGACACATGGAACTATCCGTGTTCTTGTGAACTTGTTTGGTGATGGTGTCTGTTGTTATAGGATTTGAAAAATATTATTAGTGCTTAATAAGCTAAGCTTTGAGCTGTGTAACACACTTGACATTAATGAGATTTCATGTTAACTTTTATGCTGGGAACTGATGACTTGGTTTTGAGGTTTAATCTATTTCTGCTGTTATACACTCTAAATTAATTAGCAGTGTGCCACTATGAATATAAAAAGTGGCAGTAGTAATCATTTCAGGGGTAAGTTTTGCCTAACCTCATTTTTCTTTCTCCATTATATGAAGTTAAAAGAAATCTATTTTCTTCATTAATGTTTCTGGTTAAACTATGATCTTGGTAGACTGCCCCCAAATTAAATACCACTTCTGTGGTCCAAATGAGCCTTTCATTTTACTTTCTCTTTTGTGATTCTCATTAGGAGAAGCTCTTAGAGGAAATCCTTTTATCACATACATTTCTGAGCATGTGAATTTCATTTATCTTCTGAAACAAACTTTTAACTTTCATACATTTTAAGTTTCCTATCTTGAGCTAGATAGGAAGCACAGTTTAGGTCCTTTTTATGAAATAGAATAATTGTTTTGTGGCCTGCATTTTTCTTTTTCTTTTTTTTTTTTTTTGAGACGGAGTCTCGCTCTGCCGCCCAGGCTGGAGTGCAGTGGCCAGATCTCAGCTCACTGCAAGCTCCGCCTCCCGGGTTCACGCCATTCTCCTGCCTCAGCCTCCCGAGTAGTTGGAACTACAGGCGCCCACCACCGCGCCCAGCTAGTTTTTTGTATTTTTTAGTAGAGACGGGGTTTCACCGTGTTAGCCAGGATTGTCTCGATCTCCTGACCTTGTGATCCGCCCGTCTCAGCCTCCCAAAGTGCTGGAATTACAGGCTTGAGCCACCGCGTCCGGCCCTTTTTTTATTTTTGTTTTTAACTTTTTATTTCCATAGGTGTTTGGGGAACAGGTGGTATTTGGCTACATGAGTAAGTTCGTTAGTGGTGATTTGTGAGATTTTGGTGCACCCATCTCCCGAGCAGTGTATACTGAACCCAATTTGTGGTCTTTTATCCCTCACCTGCTTCCCGCTCTTTCCCCCTGAGTCTCCCAGGCTGGAATGCACTATTATAGCTAACTGCAGCTTCAAACTCCTGTGCTTAAGCAGTCCTCCCTCATCAGCCTCTGGAGTAGCTAAGACCATAGGCACATGCCACCACAAAAGAATTATTTAATTTTTAAAATATTAAATATAACATTTAAACAATTAAATGAAATTTTTAATTTTTTTGTAGAGATGAGATCTTGCCATATTGCCCAGGCCAGTCTCGAACTCTTGGCCTGAAGTGATCCTCCTGCCTCAGTCTCCCAAACTAGTAGGATTACAGGTATGAGCCACTGTGCTGGCTTAGCCTGCATTTCTTATTGATATTTTTCAATTGGTTTCATTTACCTCTAAAGGAAGTTGTATTCTGCTTAAGTGCCATAATTCTTATCATGTTTATATTTTCAGTTCTATACTTGGATTTGTTGATGGCTTTCAAATCATTCAATACATCCTCTCAATTTAGAGGATTCTAAAGATGAACAAGAATTGAAAATGTGACATGAAATCTTTTTTGAATAACATTTACCCACTCTGAATACAACATATGAGACTTTTTTTTTTCCCCCATATGGAGTCTTGTTCTGTTGCCCAGGCTGGAGTGCATTGGTATGTCCTGACCTCACTGCAGCCTCTGCCTCCCGGATCCAAACATGTCTCCTGCCTCAGCCTCCCGAGTAGCTGGGATTAGAGGTGTGTGCCAACATGCCCAGCTAATTTTGTATTTTTAGTAGAGATGGGATTTCACATGTTGAGCAGGCTGGTCTCGAACTCCTGACCTCGTGATCTGCCTACCTCTGCCTCCCGAAGTGTTGGTATTACAGGCATGAGCCACGGCGCCTGACCACAAATGAGTCCTTTGAAAATTTATCTTCAAACGTTTAAACAGCACAGTAAAACCAGACTTCTTACACCTGTATATATATCCAAGCAATAGAGATTTTTCTCATACTCTGAGGCTATAGCAATGAGTAAATTGTGTCCCTGATCTTGAATAGCTCACTGTCTAGTTGGAAAGAACAACAAAAAAATAAATATCAATATATTATGGCAAGTGCATTAATAGTATGCATATAATATTTGAGTGGGTAAAAGTGTAATACTGTCTTAAGATTTTACTTACGGCAAAAATATTACATGTCAAGGAAAACTTAGAACATCTTTTTGATCTTGGAACAGGCAAAGATTTCCATTTCCGTTTTTTTTTTTTGGAAATGAGGATCCCTGTCATCCAGGCTGGAAGGCAGTGGCGCGATCATAGCTCACTGCAGCCTTAACCTCCAGGGCTCAAGCAATCCTACTACCTCAGCCTCCCACATACCTAGGACTAGGGGCACGTGCCACAATGCCTGAGTAATTTTTTATTTTTTATTTTATAAAGATGGGAGTCTTACTTTGTTGCCAGACTGGAGATTTCTTAAATATGATACAAAAAGTACTAATCATAATTAAAAACTGACGAATTGGACTAATTTAAGATTAGTCCAATTAGCAGATTAACATCTGTTAATCACAAGACACTATTAAGAGAATGAAAATGTAATATACGGAGTAATAGCAAATATTTACAATTCATGTATTTAATAAGGAATATGTATCCAAAATATATAAACATCTTCCATAAGTGAATAAAACAGATGAATAACCATTAGAAGAATGGCAAAAGACTCCAACAGACACTTGACAAAAGAATGTATTCAAATGGCCCAACATATACAGAAAGGTATTCAACCCCATTAGTCTCTGGCGAGGTGCAAATTAAAACCACAAAGAGATACCATTACAGAATTACCAGAGTTGCTCAAATGAGAAAGACATGAAATACCATTTGTTGGTATGGATGTGGAGCAACCAGAACTCTCATAATTGCTGGCTAGTGTAATAACCACTTCGGAAAATATTTGCACTATTTAGTAAATCTGGACAAATGCATATTCTATGCCTTAGCAATTCCACTGCTAAGTATATACCAGAAAAGCGTATGTTCACCAAAATAGAATTACCAGCATGTCAGGGCAGCACTATTGGTATTATCTTCGATCTGGGGACTACCCAAATGCTCATTAATAGAAGAAAAAATAAGTAAGTTCTGGCATGTTTGTTACAACATGATATGACATAGTAATGAGTTGAACATTTTTTTTTTAATTTTACTTTTTATAGAGATGAGGTCCCGTTGTGTTACCCAGGCTGGTCTCAAACTCCTGGCCTCAACTCATCCTCCCACCTTGGCCTCCCTAAGTATGGGGATTACAAGCGTGGAGTTGAACAATCTTTACTCTCAAAATCTGAATGAATGTGTGTTGAATGAAAGAAATCAGAACAAAAGAGTACACAATTTCATTCATATAAAGTATAAAAATAGACAAAATTAATTTATGCTGCTGCAAATCAGGGTAGTGTTTGTTTTAGCAGGGTTAGTGGCTGCGAGTGAGCTCGAGAGGAGCTTCTAGGATTCTGGTGGTGTTATGTTTCTCTGCCTAAGGGCTTGTTACATGAGCTTGTTAAATTTTGTTAAACCATACAATCATCTGATATGGCTTATACATCAATGAAAAGTTGTTTAAAAAGGATACCATGGATTAAACACAGGAAGGGAGAATATATGCTGGCCTTAATTGTCTTTGCATCGTGGGACTGTGAATAAATAGTATTCTTTTTCTTTTGCATACTTTTTTTGAATTTGCAAACTATCTTTAGTGAACTTGTATTAGTTTTATAATGCAGAAAAACAAATGAGCTTAAATAAATACAAATATAAATGTGCATGTAATATTGCCAGCGTGTCAAAATCCTATAAAGAACAAGTGAACTGTACGCTTTGATGCCAAATTGGGTTAAGGAGAAGAGAGGAGGAGACACCTGTAGGCCAGTTGTCTGTAGGCAGCATATTTAACTTATTTGGTCCTCAGTTTACTTTTCTGTCAAGTAGCATTATAATTTTTAACACTTTCATAGTGTTATTGTAAAATGTAGGGATGCTTGTATGAAACACTTAGCTCAGTCCTGGACACATAGTAGGTGTTTAATAAATGGTAGCCATTATGATTCCTAAATATTATAAACAAGATGCTGGACTTTACTGCTGGTAAATAATGTATCTAGGTCTTTGTTTCTTCTCTGTATGAACCTGGTCCTCTGTATTCCTCAACAACTTGCACTGCTCATTTTTTTTTACCTCCACTATATCTGACCATGCTTCACAAACAATTATAGTTTTCCTGTTACTGACTTTCCTTCCATTGTTTTTTCTTTCTCCCAGATCTCCAGTAAGTTCCATCTTGAACTTCTTTTGTTAGCTGATTGGATGGAATTTCTCTACTTATCTGACTTACCTCAGGCCCTTTTTACATTTATAGGAATTAGGACAAAAACATTTAAACATAATATATACATTTAATTGGAAAATACCTTATGATAACTTCATTCTGTTCCCAGTGTCACTACCTCAATTCAGTCCCTAATTATGTTAAACTGGGATTGAGGCACCAGTCTCCTAACTGGATTCTTGATCCTGGAAGAATATTACTGAAATACAAATCTGATTATGTTACTCCCTTTTTTTAAAGCCTTCCAGTGGCTTTCCCATCCCTCTAGTTGACAATGGAGGTTCTTGGGTGTGGTTTATAGTTCTCTTGCAGGGTTTATAGGTCTCTTGCAGGGCTTAACTCTACCTTCTTTCATCCTCACCTCCTGCTATTTCTTTTTCCATGCTGTGTTCTGTGTCTTTGCTGAGTCACTTAAGGTTCCTCTATTTTGCCATGTTTCAGAAGTTGCACCCTCTTAAGTTGCATTTTCTTCCTGAAATCATTTTCACCAGTTCTCCTCTAGAAACCGTCAATTTTTTCCCTCTGAAAGATTACCTTCTCTGCGAAGCCTTCTGTGATCGCGCCTCCAGGCAGAGGATGTAATGATCTCTCTTCGTGTTCTCATAGTACTCTCTCTGTGTTAATACCTCTCGTATAAAAGTAGTTATTATTCTGTAATTATTTCTCTATATCTCTGCTTTCTTTCCTATTTTCTGAGCTCCTTGAGGGCAGAGCCTGTGTCTTACTCATTTTTGTCACCCCATTGCCTAGTATGAGATACATAAACTGAGAGAGAAAACGAGTTCATGTGTGGAACACCAGCTATAAGGGAATCGAGGAAATACAGTTTTTGGCTTCTCAACTTCTAGCAACAGTAAGACAATCTGTAAGGGGGTCTGAGTGGAGTCGAGTGAACTAAACTGTAGTATCGGCCACAATCTGGAACCCAGGAGGAGATACTGTATTTTTTTGGCACTCAAACCTCAATTATTTTTTGTATTGTTGCCCTGATAGTATATAGGCTTTTTGTCTGTTTTTTTTCTTTATTTACATATCATTCATTTTTATATGTTGCTGTTTTTATAATTAAATTATAGTATATAATACTGCATTGAGTTGATGGTTTTTGCACTTTTTAATGCCCAAGAAACCAACAGGAAACAATTTTTTTTTCCTTTTTTTTGCACGACCAAACCAGTTTACAATACTTACGGGGAACCTTAAACAATAGCCAGCTGGGTAAATTGTAAGCATTGGTTAATATAGCTTACATACGTTTCCCTTTAGAAGGAAGAATAAATGCATTTATTTGTGTCCTAATGTAATATATTTGTTTTCTGTTGCTGCTGTCTTATATTACCACAAACTTTGCAGCTTTAAAACAATGCAACTGATCATTTTATAGTTCCTGTAGGACAGAAATTTGACAGACTTGGTTGAATCTCTTCTTAGAGCCACACAAGGCCAAAATCAAGGTGCCAACAAGGCTGTGTTCTTTTCCAGAGGGTCTGGAGAAGATCTTGTTTCTGTGTTCTTTCATGGTGTTGGTAGGTTTAATTCCTCATGGTTGTAGGACTGAGGTCTGCATTATCTTACTGGATGTCGCCTGAGGGCTGTTCTCAGTGTCTACAGGCTGCCTACATTCCTTGGCCTGTGGTTCCCTTTTCTTCCTCTTCAAAGCCAACAACTGTGGGTTGAGTTCCCTACTGCTTCAAATCTCTCCTGCCTCTTCCCCCACGGCTTATCTCTGACACTCATTCTCCCTGATCCTCATTGAGAAATATTCTCTGCTTTAAGGGCGCTTGTGATTAGCTTGGTCCTACTCAGATAATTCAGGATAATCTCCTTACTTCGAGGTCTGTACCGTTAATCACACCTGCCATTTTCTTTGCCATGCCGTGTTACATGGTCACAGCTTCTAGGCATAAGGATATGGCCATCACTGGGGGCCCATAATTCTACTTACCATATATGGCAACTGTCAAGTTGATCTAAAAGAGTGAGTTCTAAGTATTTGTTATGTGATGATGCCCTGGTAATTATTGATTACATGATTTATTACTTTATTATTACTTAAATTGTGTCTTAATGAATAACATGATGTAGACTTAAGTAGCCAAACCAAGCTATTACATTATCCTTCTATAAGTCACAACAAGCTATTGGTATTGATAAACTAAGCCTTAAGTTTTTCTTCTGTTTAACTGAGATTCTTAAGAAAAAAACATAAGTGGAAGTGGATAGACACTAAACTAAGAAGTTATAGAACAAATAATATTTTTCTTTGACTAAATGCAGATATGGTCTTCATCCTTTCGGTTTCAAAGACTATAATTAATGAATTGACATTTTCTCCCTGTGGAATCTCTCAGATTAGTAAATGGAGAGTGAGAATTTCAGCTGATTGCTTCAGGATTGGCAGGAGGTACCACATAATAAACCCATCAAACACTATTAATTACCTACTTGTTTGGACTGAAAACATGCCTTTTACTAGTTAAAGGTTGATTGTCTGAATATTCTACTTCTTTCTCGATCGCAGTAGCATTATTCAGATGAATAATTTATTTCTTAATTAACCTAAATAATAAATACTTTAAATGTATTGTCAAGGAAACAAATATGAGTATCTCATGGTTGGGATATTAGATTGGTAAAAAATAAAATACCAATTATTTGCTTTATAAATATTTTTGAGGGATTATTTAACTAATGCACTATGCTGTTTTTCTCTTCTCCCAATTTTATTTTTATTTTTTGGCAAATGATTGACAGAGGAACAATATGTTGATAGTACTCTTTTAACATTTATTTTGTAACAAGCCAAGATTAATGGATTTTTAAATTTATCTGTCTTGATGTTTAATATCTGATCATTTTAAGCAGTCACATTATCACTCTCTTTCCTGTTCTTATGAGAATGCATTTTTGCCCTTGCTAGGATGAAGTAGGTGTTCCAGGTAGCAATTCAGCTGACCTGTTACGCTGGACCACTGCTACCACCATGAAAGTCCTTTCCAACACCACGACCACCACTAAGGCAGTGCTGCAGGCTGTCAGTGATGGGCAATGGTGGAAGAAGTCTTTAACTTACCTTCGACCCCTTCAGGTAAGCAGTGCATCTTTCTTCTTAAAATCAATTGCATGGTTTATATAAATTCATTAGCAATGTTTCAGTTGTTTTCACTGTTACATCTTTATCTTGTCTAGATTGTTCAAACAATCTCTTAAGAAATGTAGGCCTCTCATCAGATAGGGAATGAGTAATCTGTTTTATAGAATGTAATATCAGTACTTGCAAAGGACACTAATAGAGATTTAGGTAAGGCTTGGTTTATATATCAGAATTTAGCGAGATGAAAAGAAAAATTTTATCAATGCTTACTTGCTTTTGCTATATTTCTATAGGCTGGCAGTTGAGGAAGAGTGCTAGGAGGCAGATTGGGGGCTCTCAGGAAAGAAAACAGTTGAACAGATTCCTGTTTCCATTCTGGAAGTCAAAGTCAGGGCAGGGAGTTGAGCAACTGAGTTTGCTCTGCATTCTCATACTGCAGTCCTTTAATCTCACACTGGAAAACAAAGAGGAAAAACATACAACTATTAGCAGTTTGCCTCAAACACTCCTTGTGCATCTCATTCATTCATTCAGCAAATACTTATTAGGCATTATTTTCCTGTCAAATACTGTCCTTATTACTGGGAATATGGTGGAGAAACACTTCAGTCTAATTCCCTTCTCCTGTGGAACTTATATGTCAGCGAGGGAGACACAGAAAATACATATTTGTATAATAATGTAATGGCAGGTGATAACAAGCATGACAAAGATTACATAAGCAATGTAGGTAGATCCTGAAGAGTGAAGTTCTGATTGAGATGGAGAAGTTAGGATTTTCAGAAAAGGAGTCACTTTGAGCAGAAATATGATTGAACCAAGGAGAACAAATACAAACCCTAGCTCCCCCGTACTGGGGCAGCACACTTGACATCTGCATAGAACATAAAAGGGGCCAGTGTGGTCTGAGCTGAGTGAACAATGGGGAGAATGGTAGGAGATGAGATCAGAAGGTGGTGGGGAGGCCCATCATTGAAAGCCACATGTAGACTGTGATAACAACTATAGATTTTGTTTTAAGTAAGATGGAAAGCTTTTGGAGAATTTCGGCAATGCTGTTGTATGATCCAGCTTTACTTTTACTATGCTCATTTAAGTGCTGTAGAAAGAGAAGAAAAGAGGCAGTGGAATCAGTCCTCCCGATGAGAGAAGTGGGTAGTTTGAACCAGGGTAGTGACAAAGGCAGTGAGAAGAGGTTGGTTTGGGGATGTATTTTTTAGACCTGCTGGTGGTCTGGATGTGGAAGAAAGAGGAGACCTAAGGACGGTGGTCCCTACAGTTGGATAAGTGAAGATGCCATTTACTGAGACGCTATTAAATCTCAGCTGTAATTTTTATCATTTGCAGTGGCAGCTTCATCGTTTACCTAGACTATGCTTGGCATAAAGTAACCACAGTAAACCTTGGAGGAATGGGTGAATTCCTTTTACTTGCCTTTCCCAGTAAGGAGCTTTGCAATCTATTTGGAGAGAGCAAAACATAAAGACAGTTATCTATAATCTAGGCATACTACAGTTCTTGCTAATCTGCAGTGCTGGTAACAAGTCTTAAAGCCGTGTGTGGGTGGTAGTTGTGAAGGAGATGGGGATCATGAAAGGGACACAGTCATATCATCTTGCATCCATCTGGCAAGGATTCAACAGGTAAGGCCTGAACTGGGCCTGGAAGGAAAGTTAGGATCTCACCAGGCAGTTGGCATGGCAGGACCCTCACAGTGGGAGAAAGACATAGAAGCGGATAGGATGCATAAAGCGGGCAGTTTGGTTGAGGTGGAAAGTTAGCCTTTAATGTTAGTTAACATTTAAAAACCTCAAATGATATTCCACGTAGTTTAGTTGTTAGGCTGTTGGTTGTTTGCCTCGTTCAGAGCTACTAAAGGATTTTTAAGCAGAGCAGCAACACGGACAAGATGATGTTTTCGAGTGGTTATTCCGACTGTAGTGTAGAAAACTCACCATGTGAACAACATTGACTGCTTCAGTGTTTCTAATTCATTGATGTCAAAGTGACCGGGAAAAGAAAAAGGCACTGCAGGGTGGGGTTGATGTGCTGCTCTTAGCATGTAGTAGTTATCCTTTATTCTCTGCTGGGTGTCTGTGACTCTGGCTCTCTTTTTAGGTCATGGGAAGCGCAGGAGGCATTGATCAGTTTCTCCTGAAATCAGCCTTTTCTTCCTCCCTCTCTCCCTTCTTTCTTTGCTTTTACTTCTTCTTCCTCCTTGCCTTCTCTTTCTTTTTATCCATTGTTCTTTACTGTTTTCTTTTTAGGGTCAAAAATGTGGTGGTGCATATCAAATCGGAACTACAGCCAATGAAGATCTAGAGAAACAAGGGTGTCATGCTTTTTATGAATCTGTCATCTCAAATCCTTTTGTCACTGAGGTAAGGACAGTGTGTCTAAGAACATAGATACAACTGTCATGCTGTTGTAGACAGTAGAAACAAAAACTAAAATTTTCCTGAAAATGGGCTTTTTATCTTGGTTCTTACTCATGTTAATCATTGGTTTTTACATGTGTTTTTGGTATATATTATGACACATTATGAGATTAAAATCTGTTTAAAAATGTTTCATAAAAATATGCTTTAGTTTCTGAGCAGTTATTATTCAGGTCACCAGAAAGCATAACATCCTATACTTGTGTTTTCTGAGCATATATTTGTAGGACAAAAGGCACCCTATTACATAGTGAAACTGCTTCTTTTGTCTAGTCTGAAGGAACCTATGACACTTATCAGCTTGTTCCAGTGGAAAGTTTTGCGGAAGTATTGCTGAGAACTGGAAAACTGGCAGAGGCTAAAAATAAAGGAGAAGAAGTATTTCCAACAACTGAAGGTAAGAGAGAAGGTTCTAGTTCCTTGACAGTGTGTAACTCTAGGTGTACATTGTTAACCAAGAATGTACGAATGAACAAGAGTTTGGAAAAGACATTTTTCAGTTTGAATTGCATAACTTGACACCATTATTCATTCATTTGTTCATTTATTAATTTTGTTTAAAACATTTATTGAGAACCTACTGTTTTCAGGATTTGTACTTATATTGAGGATTTAAACGGATGAATATCATTCCCATCTTTAACTGGCTAGTTATGTAAAGTGATTCTCATAGTGAATGGAAAAAATGCTCAATAAAATTTATTTCCTGATTTTATGCTTAATAGAATGTAGATCATATTTGATCTTCAGAATTTTCTGCTTGGTGGAATATCTTTCCATGTGGAAATTTTTGAAAAGAATTAAATGCATGCAAGTTTACCAAAGACAGCTTACAATTTATACCTTTTTTCCCTTTAGCCTCCTTCTTTTTAAGGTTCTAGGATAGTTTCTTTGACTGTGTCTTTTCAGTTCCCCCGCTCTCTGCTCTGCCATCCTTAGAGAATATCTCATAATTCAAAGGCTGCTGGAACTTCAGCTATCTTGTCTATATTTCAGATATCAGTGAGGAGGAAAAGGGTGACGGAAAAAGTTTTCTTGAAAGTCCTATCCACAACTTGCACTTATTATTTTATTACTTATTAGTACTTTTTATTGTATTACTGGCCACCTCTTACTGCCAATAAGCCTGGGCAGTGCTGTCTGTTAACTGAGCACTTTACTATGTAAAGTAAAATTCGGAAAAATGCATACAGGGAACAGAACTGCTAAATCCCCCCAAAAGCTGATACTATAGTTTATTTTTAGATGTTTTTTTCTATCACTATTCACATGCTGCTGGGGCGAAGAGAGGCAAATACCACTTCCCTATCCACTGTGTAGGTCCCTTGAACACTAGAGGTTTTTACTACGTTTACCATATTTCTTCGATTCTGAGATGCATGTTTTTCTATCTGTCCTTCTGTTATCAGGGCATGTATCACAGTTATGGATATATTTATGTTTCTTTTCTTCTCCGAAAAGCTATTATTAAATTTCTGGCACATCTTACAATTGAAATTGAGTATATATGAAAAGTATAGTTGTGTTTCTCTTTCCCTGTTTAATTATTCTTTATTACTTCTTGCTTTTCTTTTCTTTTTATTGTCTTACATCAGTTGGCCCATGGATTAAATATGATTGGTTATCAAGGTAGTTTGTACAGATAGAATCTGAGCCCTTAAGAAAATACTAGGTTGGATGCGGACCTGTTATTTGGCATAATAATGGACTGAAGTAATAACCAGAACATTCGCAAACATTGGTTTATATGATATTTTTATTATTTAGTCTGTTAAGTGTGAGCATACCTTATTTTATTGTTCTGTGCTGTATTGCACTTCGCAGATACAGTGCTTTTTTAAAAATTGAAAGTTGATGGCAACGCTATGTCAAGTAAGTCTATCAGAACCATTTTTTCAACACTGTATGCTCATTTCATGTCTGTGTCACATTTTGATAATTGTGACAGTATTTCAAAGTTTTTCATGATTATTGTATCTGTTACAGTGATTTGTGATTAGTGATCTTTGATGTTACTCTTGTAATTGTTTTGGGGCACCATGAACTGCACCAGTGTAAGATGTAAACTTTTTTTTTTTTTTTTTGAGACGGAGTCTTGCTCTGTCGCCCAGGCTGGAGTGCAGTGGCGCGATCTCGGCTCACTGCAAGCTCCGCCTCCCGGGTTCACGCCATTCTCCTGCCTCAGCCTCCCGAGTAGCTGGTACTACAGGCGCCCGCCACCTCGCCCGGCTTGTTTTTTGTATTTTTTAGTAGAGACTGAGTTTCACCGTGTTAGCCAGGATGGTCTCGATCTCCTGACCTCATGATCCACCCGTCTCGGCCTCCCAAAGTGCTGGGATTACAGGCTTGAGCCACCGCGCCCGGCCCTCTTAGGTAAATTTTAATGGTAGAATTGCTTTGTCAAATATGGGTTTATTTAGTTTTATAAGGCACCACCAGAATCTCTTACTTTCAGCTGTTGTGGATTTTCTGGGCTGTAGTTTTTCAAGACTGCAGGTTTTCTTTTTTTTTTTTTTTTTTTTGAGACGGAGTCTCGCTCTGTCGCCCAGCCTGGAGTGCAGTGGCCGGATCTCAGCTCACTGCAAGCTCCGCCTCCCGGGTTCACGCCATTCTCCTGCCTCAGCCTCCCGAGTAGCTGGGACTACAGGCGCCCGCCACCTCGCCCGGCTAGTTTTTTTTTTGTATTTTTTTAGTAGAGACGGGGTTTCACCGTGTTAGCCAGGATGGTCTCGATCTCCCGACCTCGTGATCCGCCCGTCTCGGCCTCCCAAAGTGCTGGGATTACAGGCTTGAGCCACCGCGCCCGGCCAAGACTGCAGGTTTTCTATCTGAGTTTTGCCTGCCCAACATGTCACGGGCAGTAGCTTGCCCTCAGGATTGAAGCTGTAAAGATGGGAAACTCACCATTCATTCTTTCAAATGGCAGCCATCCTCCAGTTTCTCTTTGCTTTAGGTACCTATCCAGTGACTTTTAATACTTGTTTGTTGTTGTTGGTGGTGGTGGTGGTTTGTTTTGTGTTGGAGTTTCTCGTTGTTGCCCAGGCTGGAGTGCAGTGGTGTAATCTTGACACACTGCAGTCTCTGCCTCCCAGGTTCAAGCAATTCTCATGCCTCAGCCTCCCAAGTAGCTGGAACTACAGGTGCATGCCATCATGTCCAGATAGTTTTTTTTTTTTTTTTTTTTTTGTATTTTTAATAGTGATGGAGTTTTACCATCTTGGCTTGGCCAGGATGGTCTCGAACTCCTGGCTTCAAGTGATCCACCCGCCTGGGCCTCCCAAAGTGCTGGGATTACAGGAATGAGCCACCAGGAATGAGCCACCAGGCCTGGCCTTTTAATACTTGAGTTTACAGTTTTAATCTGTGGGAGGGCTGTCTGGATAATATAACCCAATCACTGAAGAATTTAAATAGAATTACTATTGTGGATTTCACTGGAGTTCACCAGGTGACGTGTGGTTAAAGTCTGAGTCATAGTTTCCCAGAAAGGGTAATAGAAAGCCAGAGAGCCTTTTGCTTAGGATTAATTCTGAGGAGTCAACTCATGAATGAAATCTTTAACTGGTCGAGAGAATTTTGCTTATTCTGCAGCTGGCTGTGGTGGTTGAAATAGATGTGAAGAAGTCCCGAGGGAGTTAGACCTCATGGATGTTCGGGTGAGTGAGCTGTACAAGCTCAGCAGCATTTCTGGAGGAGATGCTGAAATGAGGAGATGCTCAAAGTGAGAATTTAAAAACTACATGGCAGTAGCAATGAAAATTGCAGTTGTGTGTATTGTTCGACCCAGTAGCTCTACTTCTAGGAATTTATCCTAAGAATATCTTCATTCACGTTCTTAAAATGGCATATGTTAATTGTTTGTCATAGCGTAACGTTGTCAATAGCCGGATAGGTACGGATCGAGAAAGATACTGATCTTACTTTGGATCTTCTGTTTCCTGTCTTTACAGATGAACTGCCTTTCTGAGTTTGGCAGACATACATAAGCTTCCAAGCCTGTGTAAAAACAAGATAACACTATCTCCTTGCAGGATTTTTGAGACACTTAGAGCTAAGTGATGTAAAACACCTATTTCATGTTTGACTCACTCAGAGCATATATTTTTTAAATTATAGGTATTTGTGTTTTAGATTAATTATATTATTTTTGTTATACAAAGCAATGGCATGAGCACAGGCAGAGAGTTTGGATAACAGACTGGTTTGGTTGACATACAGGGTGGGTTTAATGGCAAATTAAAACCACAAATTAAGGTTGGCCCATATTTATGGAGACTTTAAATACTCAATAGGAAATGTTAACTTTCATTTTTTAGGGAATGGGAAACTAAGGAAGATTCTTTCTCTAAGCTAGAGAATGACACAAATTACTCAGTGCTTGAGTAAAATTAATATGAAACTGCTATTTTAAGAAAGTGCTGGAAGGAGAAAGACTGATGGCATCAGGTAGAACAGCATTGGGGGGCTGTTGAAAGGGTCTAATTTTTCAACAATTAAAGCCTAGAGTTTGTGGCGGTGAAAATAGAAAGTATGTGTGAAAGAGTTCTTTCGAAATTATTCAGTTGGATTTGATGAGGAACCAAGTGCTGGCAGCAGAGGAGAGGATGAAGTCCAAGATAACTCTGTGGTGTTGAGTTGAGTTTATTGGGAAAATAAGGTATTATTTTAGAAATATGAAAGATATTAGGTAAAGAATTATTAATTTGAGGTAGCATTTGAGTGGCAGTGTCCAACAAGGAGTTGATAAGGCCAGTCTTGTGAGATGGTTCAAACCTGAATAGTGGGAAAATAGACCAGGGTACCAGTTGAATTTAAGAATAGAATTGAGACTGGGCATGGTAGCTCATGCCCGTAATCCCAGCATTTTGAGAATTTGAGGCAGGAGGATCACTTGAGGCCATCAGTTGAAGACCAGCTTTGGCAACATGAACATTTTTTTTGTCTCTACAAAAAAATTTTAAAGAAATAGTCTGGTGTGGTGGCACATATCTGTCGTTCTAGCTACATGGGAGGCTGAGGCAGGAGGTTCACTTGAGCCCAGATTTTGAGGCTTTAGTGAGCCAAGATTGTCCCATTCCACTGCAGCCTGGGCAATAGACTGAGACCCCATGTTTTTAAAAAGGAAAGAAAAAAAAAGAATGTAGTGGAATTCTCTAGTTGGGGATGGAAGGTGGGATTAAGAGACAGTGTTGAACTGACCTAACTGATTACTCACATTGAACAATCAAGGATGAAGATCTGGTGACACACATAGAGGAGGATCATCTGAGGAACAGGTACAAGAGAACTCAGTGTCTTTGAAGCCAAAGGCAGGCCTATCTGGGAGTGCCTAGTGCTTCAGTGAGATTTAAGAGAGAAAAGACCTTGGGTTTGGTGACCTTTGGAGATCGTATTAGGATCTCCAAAGGGACCAGGGATGGAGGTACTTGAGGAAAAAGTGAGTGTCAAGGTAATGGGTGCAGTGGGGCAGACCACTCATTGGTAAGGTTAGCAGTGAAAAGAAAGGGGACTGTGGAGGTTGTCAGAGTGGAGAGTTATCAAGGGGAGAATTCTTTTCTAACACTGTGGTGATTTGTTTGTGTGTTGGCACTAGGCAAAGAAAAAAGTTACTGTGACTCTAAATCCTCTCTTGTAAGTTGAGGAAAACATCTAACTTCTTCCATAGAGAGGTTGTGAGGGGGAACTAATTCAAACGATTGCTGAGTGCTCATTGAGAAGCACTAAGCCACAGGAAATAAGATAACAGATGTGTATCAGCTCATCAGGTGTGACTATATAAGTCTAGTCTTGCTTCTTGGTGAAATTAGTCTTTATGCTTAAATGCAATCGTTAATTCATTAATAATTATGATTTATATAAAATGGAAATAACTCTCTGTTACACTGTGGTTGTTATTGGAAGAACCTTTTATCAATCATTTTTAGGGGGAAATGAAAACATGTTATAACTGAAGAAAAGAATTTGTTTACTCAAGCCTGTGATTTATAGAAGGATGGAGGGAACCTACTGGGTATTTTCTGTGTGCTAGAGTGATGCTCTGCACTTTGCATACTTTACTTCATTTAATCCTCATTTACATTGGAAGCAAATATGCTTCAGACCCCAAATGCAAAATACTCTGAAAACCAGAAAGATTTTTATAATTTGTTTGGCATCAAAACCTGAACTAAACTGACATGAGGCTACTTTATAGTCTGCTTATCTCACTTAATATAAGTATTCAAATGTTTTGCAGAAGAGATATTAATGTCTTTGATTATTGGGTGTTCCCACACCATACTTAGGGTGTCATGTAATACATGATATGTATATAGCACAACCTCCTAAAGTCCAAAACATTCTGAATTCTGGAACTCAATATTATGTAGTCAATCAGTTGACCTAAGCTTTGATCCCAGGACTTTCTGGTTCTGACAGTGGTTTCCTTCCTGTTGTATCATTCGGTTTGATTTTGTAGGCAAGAGATTCATTATATATTTATAGATTTTGTTGTAGTTGTTGTTCTAAAACATGCCTGGGATTTTGGTTTTATTTGGGTATTGGTCAGACACACAGACATGGAAACGATTGTCACGAAGGAAGAAGTTTATATTCACAGATCCCTAAAAATGGAAGGCAGGACACACCCAGGTGGGGAGGCATCCTGGTGGTTTAGAGGCAGAAGGAGCCAGGTGAAAGCGTGGGTGAGGGCCTGGGTTTCATGGGAAGTAATAGGCGAGGCAGGGTAGGCAAGCTTGGGCAAATTGAAGATTGAATTGTATGGATAATTTGGGTGGGCTCTGGGATGTAGGGGTGGTCTCTGATTGTTTAGTTACCTTGCTGTGGAGTGATTAAAACAGAGGATTATTGCCTCTTGGAGTAGAAAAGCCAAGATAGGGGAGGTGGTTCAAAGTATGGGCTGTGATTGGTTTGTTTGCAATGTCAGATGTGTGCTCACAGGCAAGTTATTTTACTCTCTAGGGATTAGCTAGACCTGGGAGGGGAAGTCTCTCCAGGATTAACAAGGCCCCCACCATGTCAAAGCAGTGTAAAAAAGACAACAACAACAACAACAACAACATGATTCATAAATAGTTGTATTTATGAAGTAAAGTCTATGTCCATATTATTCACTTGGAACAAACATCTGTATTTTAGGGTGATGATTTTCACCACTTAGTAAAACTAACATTGATGACCCTTTAGACAACTTTATGAGTGTGATTTTTGTCGTTACTTTGAGCTCATGAAAATTAACTGTGTATTTTCTTTTTTGCCTGCTGTAAGCCTTATATTCAATTATATATGTTCAAAAAATGTTAGTGACCATTTTGTGAGTTTGGTCTATGATATAACTATTTCAAAAATAAACCTACTGGAACTTACCTATCTAAATGAAAATTCTCTCCTTCAAAGACATTTCCTGGGGACTATGCATTTATTGCAACGATATCATCATTGCTGTTTTTTGTTGGGTTGTTTTTGTTTTGGGATTTTCCTCGAGCCTGTAGCATATTATTTGGAATATCTTCAGTGGTCACATATTTTTATCCCTTGAGGGTGCTTTGTGTTTTGGAAATGAGCAAATGGATATTAAATGAAGGGAAAGATTGAGTTGATGTTATGATAAAAAGTTAGATGTGACTGGAAGACTGTAATAAGACTTCATTTCCTAGATGGGCCTGAGATTGGTTCCAACTACAACTCCAAGAAAGAAGGTCTCCAACCTGGAGAAACCACCACACACCTGAAATAAGGGCTCCTAAGGGCTCCTTTGAAGAGACAGTGCTAAGCTTGATGAGTGGGTTCAGATATGCTTGTTTGAAAATTGGCCTCTTTTGTATCTAAAGAAGGGAGTATCTGAAGAAAATTAAAATGGAGTGGGAAAAAAACTAGGTGAGGTTGCAATTGAAGTCCACCTTTTAAATGACTATAAGAAATAAAATTAACAGAGAAGAATTATTACTTTATAAAATAGAATTATTTTTCTCTCAAAATAATGATCCTGAAGGACTGTTAGGCAGCTATCAAATAATAGAATATATAAGGTAGTGATAAGTCAAGTAGGCAGCCATGTGTGTGTGTGTATGTATGTGTGTGTGTGTATTGTGTATTTGTATAGTATGTTATTTCTAGGATCTAAGTAAATCCTTCTCAATTAGTTTAGAATTTTCAGCAGTTTCTACATGCTTTCTCTTTCTGGTATCAAAAATTTATAGCTTGACACCTTCATTCTTCATTTGTTAGTCTTCTGGGGTGTATTCACCAATTCTCCTCCTCCTCCTCCTCCTCCTCCTCCTTCTCCTCCTCCTCTTCCTCCCCCTCTTCCTCCCCCTCCCCCCTCCTCTTCTTTTTTCTTCTTCTCCTTCTTTTTTCTCCTTCTCTTACTCCTCCTGCCTCCCACCCCTCCCCTCCTCCTCCTCCTCCTCCTCTTTCTTTTTCTTCTTCTTTCTTCTTTTCTCTCTTCTCTCTTCTCCTTCTCCTTCTCCTTCTTTCTTTCTTTTTTAGACAGGGTCTTGTTCTGTCATCCAGGCAGTGCAGTGGCATAATCATAGCTCGCTGCAGCATCAACCTCCTGGGCTCAAGTGATCCTCCCACCTCAGCCTCCTGAGTAGCTGGGACTATAGGCATATCCCACCATTGCCCAGCTATTTTTTTAAATTTTTTGTAGAGATGGGGTCTTACTGTGTTGTCCAGGCTGTTTTCAAACTCCTGGACTCAACCGATCTTCCCACCTTGGTCTCCTAAAGTGTTGGGATTACAGGCATGAACCCCCATGCCCAGCTGTGTTTTCTTTGATATTATAATAGGTTGTACAAAATTTGGTTTGGGCCCTTTGAATAGTATTTTGAATTATTTCTTTAGAGTCTTTTTATTCTTGAAAAGATTCTAATTCATAAGGCAGTGTCTGGTTCAAAGAAGGTTCTTGTTGATACTGAGTAAAGGAATAAATTTGGAAGTAGACCTTGAAATAAATAGCTTTTGATTACAAAATATCTCTAAAGCTGTATGATTCCTTGCAGGGGCTGAGGCTGACTGGTGGTCCATTTGGTTCATAAGGTTTGGATAACATGTAGGAAATGAATATTTGGAGAACTGATGTTCCCTTTGTAGATATACAGTGGGGAAGACACAGCAGATTTTCTTTGTGAATCACCCACAGGAAATTTTGAGTTCTAGGTCAGCCTCCGACACTTGAGCCATGTGTAGGTTCCTCCTCACCCTCCCACCGTGATTGGCATTAGTGCCGATCATGAGAGTGTGTTTTTTAAAAATAAAGAATTCATATTGTGATTACATATGACTACCTAGTATTTGTTACTGAGATCCTAAATGAATAGGATACATCCTTATTGAAACAAACTGTGTACAAACACAGACCGTATTGGCAATGCATGCTCTTACGTCAAAGCTATGACATTGGCAAGTTGTGGTTTGTATAAAAAATTATGTGAAAAAGAAAAGTTTGTAATGGCTGGGATATTTTAAGATATACAAGCAAAACAAAAGACTGATTTTCTTTTTGTGGAGCATCCTGAAGAGGGGTGTTTTGGAAGGAACAAAATCATATTATCGTCATTGTAGTAATCAAAAGATTTACCCTAAATTTGCACTCCTGACACTGTTTTATTGCTCTGATCTTTAGTACTCATATTATCACCCTCCGTATTAGCTAACGTTGATACACAATTTTGTAGCATGGTCTGCATCTTTAAAACCGAAAGACCCAGCTCTAGGAAACCAGCCTCTCTCATGTCTTTGCACTTAGCCTTTGCAGCTGCCCTGACAGAATTTCCTCATGTGTAAATAACCAACAGTATGCTTTTTCTGAATGAAGGCAAGTTACCATTTAACACGGTTCCATGAGATCTGTGTTTGGATGATGCTGAACAGACTTTCATGAAAGGTCTCCGCCACAAACTATTTGTTGAAATCTTACAGGGCTGAAACCATGGCACTTAATGACTATCATATGCAACCTCAGTAAAATCATGTTTCTTTTTCTGCATTCAGTTCTCTTGCAACTGGCAAGTGAAGCCTTGCCAAATGACATGACTTTGGCTCTTGCTTATCTTCTTGCCTTACCACAGGTAAGTTTGCCTTACCACTGAAGAACTTAAAAATGATCAATGAAAAATGCGTACTGTGAATTTTCATCGGTAAAATTGTTTATTGCATGTCATTTCCTCCTCTTAGTTCTTAGGTAATAAAGGATCCTGGTCAGTATCTAGAGAGTCAATTCTATAGTTAGCTTAAATGTCGATCTTTACATCCACTTTTATTGCATAGGATCTGCTTTGTAGTGCCTTATGATTTTTAATGTAGTTATTATTAAGTTGATCTTGAACTTGAGTTGATATAATGGGAACTTTGGATGAAAAATCTGCAGGAATGACTAGAAATGTAATGATTTATAATAATCTTCTTAATTTCCTTTCAGCTGAGTTAATTCTAACATGTTCCCTCCTAGGTGTTAGATGCTAACCGGTGCTTTGAAAAGCAGTCCCCCTCTGCGTTATCTCTCCAACTGGCAGCGTATTACTATAGCCTCCAGATCTATGCCCGACTGGCCCCATGTTTCAGGGACAAGTGCCATCCTCTTTACAGAGTGAGTCTTCATGATTTCCACCTTATTAATGAGCAGAGTTAAGCCTTTTCTAAAATGCTCAAAACACATGTTTAATTTCTGGAGGAACTGATCGTGTTTGTATCGAGAATGTATTCCAAGTGGCAGGCAGCCCTTGGCTTTTCTGTATTCAACGAAGTTGCTTTTCCAGACATCAGTAAGTAGAGTTTAATATTTATTGTGAATATTGATTCCTCCCTCTAACTTTTCTTTCATTTACTTAATTTTACTAAGTGCTTAGTTAGGAATGGCTAAAGTAGTAGGAAAGGCAAAATGGAGAACTGTTTGTTTAATTGACTTTCTAAAAGGAAGATGGCTGTGCCTAACTTAGGAAAGTAGGCAACATAATTCTTTGAGCAATACTGCACTTTATTTTTTTTAAGCCAGAGGTATGAGAGTAGTCGGTTGTACAGACAGAATGTTGAAACATATTATTCCTACTTGCCATAAGCCTCAGACAGCTTTTATGTAACTTTGTTGTTAATTTCCAAGTGAAAGCAGGTAAACATGGCCTCAAGTTACATGCGTCTTCTTTTGTAGAGACAAAAGTATTGCAGATGCCACTGGAAAATCCTTCCAAGTACTTGTATAGACAGACCAGTTTTAATTATCAGCATTGCGAAATTATCTAATTTTTGTATTAGATCATTTTAAGAGTAGATAATTAAATTGATTAGACTTTATAATCCACTGTGTACATAAATCCAAGGTCCAGATTTTATTGAGGCAAGAGTCCTCCTTTCCCAACCCCAAACAAATTCTAATACAACTTATATTTTTCCTGTTTTGCCTGATAGTAAATTACTTTATACCAAAATGAAAAGTCCCAAAGCATGTACTACTTTTGACTGGGTAAGTTAGGAGAAAATCGTTCAATTCCATCCCACCTTTTGTATCTCGCCATCACTCTTTCCAAACTCAGATAGTGCAGTCACTCTATAAGAAAGCCCGTTTAGCCAGGCGCGGTGGCTCATGCCTGTAATCCTGGCACTTTGGGAGGCTGAAGCAGGCAGATCATGAGGTCAGGAGATCGAGACCATCCTGGCTAACACGGTGAAAACCCGTCTCTACTAAAATTACAAAAAAATTAGCCAGGCGTGGTGCAGGCGCCTGTAGTCCCAGCTGCTCGGGAGGCAGGAGAATAGCATGAACCCAGGAGGCAGGGCTTGCAGTGAGCCGAGATCGTGCCACTGCACTCCAGCCTGGGCAACATAGTGAGACTCTGCCTCAAAAAAAAAAAAAAAAAAAAAAAAAAAAGGCTATTTAAGATTTCCACAATTAAAACTGGCAAAGAAATAAAGCAGAATACTGAAAGATAAGAGTTAACGTAAGGATGTGTTTAGCTTGGTTTCTGTGTTCTTATAGTTCTTCCATATTGTAGAAAGCTTATTTTATTTCCAGGTCTTATGTTTTATGTAAGGAAATAATTTCATGTGTCTGTCAAAGTTCTAGCTGCCTCAACCTTCCAAATCATATCTAAGAACTAGAATGATGTGAAAACCTTCCATTTGTGGTGATAGATAGGCTTTCATCCATCAGTGTTTATTTACAACAAGACACGTGGAAAGACCATCCATAACAGGTGACTCTCCCCGGACACCATCACTATTGGATGTGTATTGGTTATGGGCATAGTTTTATTCTCATGTCAGCATTTGGACGAGAAACAGGAATGCTTTATTCTTTTAACCAGCTCACTTAAGGTGTTACTTTGTTTTGGGAATAGTGTTTTTTTGTTGTTGTTGTTCTTTGGTAGATACTGCTGCTTTATACAGATGCTTATTTTATATAATTGTATTATACTCAATTAATTTTGTTTTTTTTTTTTTACATCTCAGGTATGGTTTTATGTGAAATAAGAAACATGCATTAATATGTGTTATAAATTAAGGGACTGAAGTGATTAAGTGGAAATTTGGCAAATTTGTTTTACTCTTACCTTTTCATTAGTGCTATGTGCGTACACAAGTACTAAATAATTTCCTCTAAATCTCTAAGTACGTTGGAACACAATGAAGCTTTACTTTGACCAAATGCATATGGTAAACTTGATTTTTTTCCCCCTAAAAGTTAGTGGAGTTATCAAATATATTTGACTGAGGTCTCTAAGTGGATGTCATTGAACTGGGATGCCGGTGCTGAAATTAGATCTCACTCTTCCATTCCAACTATATCATTTATATTAAGGTCCTACTGTTTGCCTACCCCATGCTGTACCTTTCCTGAATATGTAAGATTGGAAGGCCACTATATTTGTCCATTTTCATACTGCTATAAAGAACTTCCCAGGCCAGGCACAGTGGCTTATTCCTGTAATCACAGCACTTCGGGAGGCTGAGGCAGGTTGATCCCTTGAGGTTGGGAGTTCGAGACCGGCCTGGCCAACATGGTGAAACCTTGCCTCTACTAAAGATACAAAAATTAGCTGGGCATGGTGGTAGGCACCTGTAATCCCAACTACTGAGGAGGCTGAGGCAGGAGAATCGCTTGAATCTGGGAGGCGGAGGATGCAGTGAGCCGAGATTGCGCCATTGCATTCCAGCCTGGGTGACAAGAGTGGAATTCCATCTCAAAAAAAATAAATAAATAAAAAGAAAATAAAAAAATAAAATTCCCTCGAGACTGAGTAATTTATAAAGGAAAGAGATTTAATTGACTCACAGTTCAGCGTGGCTGGGGAGGCCTCAGGAAACTTACAATCATGGAGGAAGGTGAGGGGGAACCAGGGCACCTTCTTCACAAAATGGCAGGAAAGAGAAATGCCAAGCAAAGGGGGAAAAGCCCCTTATAAAACCATCAGATCTCATGAGAGCAGCTTGGGGTAAACCACCCTCATGATCCAGTTACCTCCACCTGGCCTCTCCCTTGACACATGGGGATTATGGGGGTTATAATTCAAGATGAAATTTGGGTGGGGACACAAAGCCTAACCATATCATTCTGCCTCTGGCCCCTCCCAAATCTCATGTCCCTTTCACATTTCAAGACCAGTCATGCCTTCCCAACAGTTCCCCAGAATCTTAATTCGTTCCAGCATTAACCCAAAAGTCAAAGTCCAAAGGCTTATCTGAGACAAGGCAAGTCCCTTCTGCCTATGAGCCTGTAAAATCAAAAGCAAGTTAGTTACTTCCTAGAAGTAACTATGCTCTGCTTCCCTTTTAAACATGAGTTCCGATTCCAAACCATCTCTTTTTGTGATTGCATAAAACTGATTGCTTTTAAGAGCATCCAAGTCACCTTTTGAATGATTTGCTTCTTAGAAATTTCTTCCACCAGATACCCTAAATCATCTCTCTCAAGCAAAGTTCTACAGGTCTCTAGGGCAGGGGCAAAATGCCACCAGTCTCTTTGCTAAAGAATAGCAAGAGTCACCTTTGTCCCCAGCAAGTTCCTAATCTCCATCTGAGACTACCTCAACCTGGACTTCATTGTCCATATCGCTGTCAGCATTTTGGTCAACATCATTCAACAAGTCTCTAGGAACTTCTAAACCCTTCCACATCTTTCTGTCTTCTTCTGAGCCCTCCAAACTGTTCCAACCTCTGCCTGTTGCCTAGTCCAAAGTTGCTTTCACATTTCGGGTATCTTTATAGCAGCATTCTGCTTTCTGCAGTATTAATTTACTGTTTTAGTCTGTTTTTATACGCTGTAAAGAACTAACTGAGACTGGAAAGAGTTTTAATTGACTCACAGTTCAGCATGGCTAGGGAGGCCTCAGGAAACTTTCAGTCATGACAGAAGGCAAAAGGGAAGCAAGGCACTTTCTTCACAAGGCGGCAGGAAGGAGAAGTGCTGAACAAAACAGAAAAATCCCCTTTATAAAACAATCAGATCTTGTGAGAACTCACTCATTACCACGAGAATGGCGTGGGGGAAACCGCCCTCATGATTCAATTATCTCCACCTGCTCTTTCCTTTGACACATCGGGATTATGGGGATTATAATTCAAGATGAGAGTTGGGTGGGGACACAAACCTAACTGTATCAGCCACTCCATCAGTCAGCTGTCAGTCATTAAGCATCCCTCATGTGCCACACCTGCTGCTGAGCCTTGGGGTTGGAAGATGACTATGGCATAGTGCCGGACCTCAAGACCTTGGCGCTTGCTCTAAATCTGTATGAGACAGTTAAGTAAATGTGGATTAGATTGGCAGCAAACTAGAGAACTGAAGATGGATGTGAGATAGACAACAAGTTACAGCTTTTAAGAAAGCTGAAAAACTGGCTTCACAGCCACATTTTGGGCTATAATCTTTAGTTTCTTTCATTAAAGTAGTTCTCTTGGAGGAAAGTTGTAGTACATTATATTTTTCTTGTTTTCCCTGATAGTAAATTACTTTATACCAAAATAAAAAGAAAAGTCCTAATGTATGTATTGTTTGTGACACAGATGAGTCAGGAGAAAACCGTTTCATTCCATCCCACCTTTCGTATCCGGCCACCACTCTTTCCAAATCCACATACTACAGTCACTCTGCAGGAAACAACTAAAGCTTGCCAAGAAATAAAGCAAAATACTGAAGGATAAGGGTTCAAAGTGAAGGTGTGTTTATCTTGGTTTCTGCTTCTGTGTTCCTACAGTTCTTTCCACTTGGTGGAAAGTGTTTTATTTCCAGGTCTTATATTTTGTGTACCTTTTATCAATTCAGCGTTAGAGTACCTACTCTAAAGGACATAGAGCTTGGCATTGAAGTATAAAGAATACATCTGGGTTTTTATTCCTTTCTACCTCTTACCCCAATTTCTGTTTCTTCCATCCAGCTTCTATCAACCCACCATCTCTGCCCATTAACTCTTGTTCTTATTTCTATCACCATTTTTCTATTGTATTAGTCAGGGTTCTCTAGAGCGGCAGAAGGAATAGGATATAGCTATGTATGAAGGAGAGTTTATTAAGCAGTATTGACTCACACCACCCACAATGATGAATTCCCACAATAGGCAGTCTGCAAGCTGAGGAGCAAGGAAGCCAGTCCGAGTCCCAAAACCTTGAAAGAAGGCAATCCGACAGTACAGTCTTCAGTCTGCGGCTGAAAGCCCAAGAACCACTAACAAACCAGCGATGTAAGTCCAAGAGTCCAAAAACTGAAGACCTGGGAGCCTCATGTTCAAGGGCAGGAAGCATCCAGCACAGGACAAAGATGAAGGCTGGGTGACTTGGCCAGTTGGCTTCTTCCACCTTCTTGTGCCTGCTTTATTCTAGGCACACTGGCAGCTGATTAGACAGTGCTCACCCACACTGAGGGTGGGTCTGCCTCTCCCAGGCCACTGATTCAAATGTTCATCTCCTTTGGCAACACCCTCACAGACACAATCAGCAACAATACTTTGCATTCCTCAATCCAATCAAGTTGACACTTGATATTAACCTTCACATCTATCAAATTGTCTTTTCCTTTGAAAGTGTTCCTTGGAGCTCTCCTGCCCTCATGCTAGCTCTTGGCCTCTAATTCCTGGTTGTCACACTACCCACCCACCCTGTGGCATAGTTCCAGCCACCCACCACCATTCCCTTTCTGGGTGCAACAACATAGGGTAGCTGCTGTTCAGAGTCATTGCTTCAGGAAGCAGCATTAATCCTGTGGGAACAGAAGCCAGTAAAGTCCAGGGGGCCCAGTGATGATGCCTGAACACCTGATTTCTAACCTTGCAGCTGGTCCAGACAGAAAGAGGTGCCCTCTGGTAGCCTGAGATAGCACATGGGCATGAGTCAGCTAGTTCTCCAGGGGCTTCTTGGCAGTCTCTGGAAAGCATCCGATTGTTGGTCTGAAAGGAAAAATGAAGAATTAGAGAGAATCCAGGATGTTTTTCCCATCAAGATGCAAAGGCTTTCTGAATGTCTTCCAGACAGACAGATGTGTCACCAGTGAGTGGGTTTCCATTTGTTTCCATCTCTCCACCTCATGTCCTCACCTTAATTCAGTCTTCCATAGTTCTTCACCTAAACGTCCTGCGACAGCCTCATGAACATCACCTTGTCTTCATGTTTTTACTTTTATATTTTCCCCTGAACAACTGCGCGAGTAGTCATTCTAAAATGGAGGTGTAGACATCCTCGTCTCCACCCAAAATCCTTCAGGATCTCCCATTGCCCCAGCATGTTCTGCACATCCCACGATCGGCCTCTGTTTTTCCAACTTCATCCTTCTGTGCTGCAGCCATACCAAAAACTCTGCCTTCAATGCTTTTTGCCACCATTTCTTTGCTTAGCTACTTGGTTCGGTTGTCACCTCACTCAGGAACCTTTCTCCAGTCCTCCAGGCTGGGTTGGGTCCTCCCCCGTGTGCTTTTGTATTCCCCTATACTTACCACTGTCAGAGCTCATGCGTTCTATTGTTTTGAACGTAAATACTTTTCATCTTACTGGAAGAAAGTGGGATAAGCTGCCTTGCTGAGCCTTCTGGCTTTCATCTTTCTCCTGTGCTGGATGTGTTCTGTTCTTGGACATCAGATCTGGCGCTGTCTCCGGGAATTGAATTGGAGGACACCCAGTTCCTGTCTGTTCCCAAACTGATTGCTCACTTGGTGGGGAGAGACTCTCCCCCACTTCTGGTCCACAGACATCTTCTGCATTGATGACTGTTGTGGTGTGAGAGCAGAGGAGAACCCGGTGTGGGAGTTTTGTAAACAGCCGTCTTAAAGTACCTTTCACGTTCATTCTGCTGTTTGATCCTTTGAGCAACCTCATTTTGCAGAAAAGGAATCTTCTTTATAGAAGGTATAACTCAGAAGTGTGGTTACTTCCTCAAGGTTACTCTGGTAGAAAGTGATATCCTGTCATTTAAAACCCTGGATGCCAAGCTTTACCTGCTTTTTACTTGGACAGTGGCCGCTCAAGCTTTGTTTCCAAAGAAGCAGTGTCACTGTTTTTCAGACGTGAGTGATCTTGGCGGCACACAAACCTAACGGGTAATTCCCAGCAGGATATTTTCCTGTGCCGCTCCATGTCTACCAGGTAACATCCTGCATAGGACAGATAAGACCCTCAGTGAACTGGCTGGCTCTTCCTTACCCCTCCAGCCATGTTTCCTGACACTGCTTCTTTTGAAGTTTATGTTCTGGCTGCTCAGAACTTAGATTTCTCTGAATTTAATATCCTTTATGGTGCCTCTGTGCGCATGCAGATCCAGTTCCCCATCTGAAATACTTCTTCCTTCTCCCCGCTGTGGGCAGGCAAGTCTGAGCTCAGAGGCACCTCCTCTGAAACTTACTTGGCCTCCTTCCATCTCTCTCTGTTCCTTGTGTGTGCACCCATGGAAGCAATTCTTTTTAGGATGACAGTCGATACACATCTCTCTCCGCTCAGTGTGGCAACCTTATTTGAAGACAGGAATTCTCTTGCTCCCTGTATCCCCAGACCTAGCCCACTGTAGTTATTCAGTGACTGTTGATTGGTATGTAGATGAGTTCAGGGGTCATGTCAAGTGCTGCGTGTCACAACAGCTTGAGGTTTCAGGTTTGCAGTTGTGAGTTCTGACCCTCATGGATTTGAAGAAAACACCGGTAGACACGATAGTTGGATGTTTTAAGTATATAGGAGTTTTTCATTGACTGCCTAATGGCTCATTATTTGAGTGTTTTCAGCATCTTCCTCTGCATAAAACAGCACTGCTGAGTTCAGAATTAAATATGACAAACTCCAGATGAATCATCTTGGAAATTGAAATCAAAGTGGTTTCAATTTGTTGCCTACACATAATAACACCCAGTGAAGCTTAGCTTTCACTCAGTTGTCAGTTCAACTTGTTTCTAATTCCACAGTCTTTTCACATTTTCTCTTCCCACCTCCTGGCTATGCACTGCAGGAATGCAGGCTTAGGTAGATTACTAGCCTTGAATAAAAGTGTTGATAGAATTTGTGGGCTTATTTCCCATGCACAGCCTGTGCACCTTGAAGGGCATCACCGTCCTGAGCCAGCAGAGGCCCCCTGGAGCCCAGCAGCTCTCTCAGATGATCCATGGAGCTGCCTTCCTCACCTGCGTTTTTCCGTTTAATTTTATATACTGATGGTTAGCAAATGGTCAGTCCGAGAGAATTTTCTCTTCTAGCGTTTGTTCTAATTAACTCATTTTTACGTTTAAAAAATAATACACACGTGACCTAAAAACTCAATGTTGAAAATAGTAAGTAATAAAAAGTCAGTGTTTCTCATTTGCATCCATCCAGAGATAGTTCATGGCTGTACATACGTATATAACTATATTTTAGACAGATGTAAGTAGGCTGTGCACATTGTTCTGTACTTGATTTTTTCCCCTCATATCTAACCTTTGTAATTATTGTAAATGTATTTTGAAGTGTGATCTTTGCAGCATTCTTTTACAAAAGTGTTCAGAAGATAAAATCGGTTAAAAATGGAAGCATGTCCTTTAGTTTTATAGACTAGGGAAGCAAACTCAGCAGGGGATGAAATTCAGAACATTACGGTAGACTATTTCTAAAACGCATTTTTTTAAGCTACTAATTGAAAATACTAAGTAGAAAATTATCTCAAGCAAAATAACAACCCTAAAGGGGAAACACACCACCTGTTTAAAACTTTCCAAATAATATTACCAAGAAATGTAGAGACTATTAAACCAGAATGGATTTATTACCTCTACTAGTAAGCAGTAGATTAAGTCATTGAGCATTTTGTTGTCATGAATATTTATGCATATTTTGTTTTTACAGGGATTTGACCATATTCTTTAAAGAAACCATACTTTATTCACCTCCCTGAAGAACTGCATTGCCAAGTTTTGAGGGGAAAATCAAGTAATTTAACTCTTCACAATTTCCTTTTCAAATTATGAATGGCTTTTTATGCTGTTAGTTTTTGCAGCCTGTGATATTTTGCCATATCACTTTGAATACTGAATATGGAAGATTTTGAAGCTGCCCAGAAAGCTCTTCTTAAGCTTCTTAGAGACTAAAAGCTTTCATACTCATGCATCATGTCACTGAAGTTAGATGTTGGAAAGAGGGAGAGAAGTTTGAGTTTACTAACCAGAAACCTCCGAGTGATTTTAGGTGTGAAACTGGATGTAGAACAACTCATGGAGACTTGTTCAGCTGTGAGGGGCAAGCGGGTGGGAAGCCAGGTGTCTTGAGTCACTTTCCAGCTGCAAGACTACAGCTCTGGATGCTTCAACTACAAATAGGAGTGTCTATAGAACAAGAAACAGTGTTCCCCGCGCACATCCCTGGCTTGATAGGAGGGTCAAATGAAAATCATGTGAAAATGCTTTTGAAACTTTAATGTTATGTACTCGTGGAGTGAATAAATGTATGTATGAAATGCAGTGTTGGAATGAGTAGGAGATGCTTTGGAATATTTTGGGAAAAGTAGTGATAAGCTCAGGGGGAAAAATTTTTACTCAAATTTAATTTGAATATTGGAAATAATCATAACCAGTAACCAGTAAAGTTTCTTGAGGAAGACATAGAAAGTACCAGTGGCAATGATCAGAAAATAATTTGCATAGGGAGCTAGAACTTACAAATGCTCATTCATCCAGTCTCATTTAGTCTTTATGGGGATTCAGAAGAAATTGCATCAATTTTAGAAATGGAAAACTTAAAGCTCATGAGGGAAGAACTGGTAATCCAGATCATTGATGCCAACTCCTGTGTTTTTCCCCCATAACTAATTTTTTCTTGGAAGCTTTTATGAGAAGTTGTCTCTTCTCATTTTTTATGAGTTATTCTCAGTATCATGCTTTATACAATAAATTGAAGTACTGAAAATCTTTTTATACACAACAAATATTTGATGAGCTATAAACTCGTATACGTACAACCTGTTATCAAAAAATTAATAGAATGTCCCTAATCACCACCTTATTATTTATTTTTTGTATAGATGGGGTCTCACTATGTCACTCAGGCTGGTCCCGACCCCCTGGGCTCAAGCAGTCCTCCCACCTTGGCCTCCCAAAGTGCTAGGATTACAGTCACAAGCATCTGTGCCCAGCCTCACCACCTTATTAAGACAGAATTTTAAAAGGAGGTGTATTTATATCGGAGAGTTTAACGGAAAATGTTATTGTTGCTTATGATTCTAAAACACTCTGTTATCATTAGAGAAGAAAAAACAAGCGGCTTGAAAATGCAGCTCAGGGGCCGGGCGCGGTGGCTCAAGCCTGTAATCCCAGCACTTTGGGAGGCCGAGACGGGTGGATCACGAGGTCAGGAGATTGAGACCATCCTGGCTAACATGGTGAAACCCTGTCTCTACTAAAACAAAAATACAAAAAACTAGCTGGGCGAGGTGGTGGGCGCCTGTAGTCCCAGCTACTCGGGAGGCTGAGGCAGGAGAATGGCGTAAACCCGGGAGGCAGAGCTTGCAGTGAGCTGAGATCCAGCCACTGTACTCCAGCCTGGGCAACAGAACAAGGCTCTGTCTCAAAAAAAAAAAAAAGAAAGAAAATGCAGCTCAAATAGAATATGCAGTTGAACACCTAATGGACATTTATATTTACACACACACACACACACAAGCACATATATATGGCATGAGAGGAGGACTGTATGTGTGGAAAAATGCCTGGAACAATACAGAATGACAGCATTAAATCTATCATTGAAAATCTATCATTTGTAAAAGGACTCTAATGGCAAGTGTATTAGTTCATTCTCACACTGCTATAAAGAACTATCTGAGACTCGGTAATTTATGAAGAAAAGCGGTTTAATTGACTCATAGCTCAGGCTTTACAGGAAGCATGGCTGGAAGGCCTCAGGAAACTTACAATCATGGCAGAAGGTGAAGGGGAAGCCAGCGCGTCTTACCATGGTGGAGCAGGGGAGAGAGAGCAAAGGGGGAAGTGCCACACACTTTTAAACAACCAGATCTCATGAGAACTCCATCATGAGAACAGCAAGGGGGAAAGTCTGCCTCCATGATTCAATCACCTCCCACCAGGGCCTTCTTCAGCATGTGGGGATTACAATTCGAGATGAGATTTGGGTGGGGACACAAAGCCAGGTTATAGCAACAAGTCTTACTAACATGTAGTGGGAGCTGTGTCTACATTGGTCCAATCAAGAGCCTTGTATTTTTAAGAGATGCCCCTTCCTACATACCGAATATAAAAGGATGGTTCTTATGGAGCATTATGCATGGGAGTTATAGCGCTGCTTTGTCACTTACCAGCTTAAAGGCCTTAGATGAGTTCATTCTTTATTCATCTGTAAAACAGAGATGACAGTAAGAGATGCCTGTCCTACAGGGTTGTTAGTGCAAAATGAGACTCAGTACATGTTAATGCAAAATGAGACTTAGTACATGTTTTAGCACTAGATGTGTTCCATCCTGAAGACTGAAATGCTAGATTTTTATCTTTAAATATCTCTTGGGAAAAGTGAATAAGTTTTTTGTACAAAGAATATGAAATAAAAATGATTCACAGAGGACTAGATAATTTGTATTTAGTGAGAAGAGATTAAAGTTGCATAAACTGTGTAGAAATCTGTTGGCTATAATGTGTGGCCTGAAATTATAATTTTTTTTTTTTTTTTGAGATCAGGATCTCAGTCTGTCCCACAGGCTGGAGTACAGTGTTGTGATCATAACTCACTGCAACTTTAAACTCCTGAGTTCAAGTGATCCTTGTGCTTCAGCCTCCCTAGTAAGTAGGACTATAGGCATGCACCATTATGCCAGTCTAAGTTTCATTTTCTTAATTTTTTTTGTGGAGACAGGGTCTCACTATGTTGCCCAGGCTGGTCTTAAACCTCTGGCCTCAGTTGAGCCTCTAGCCTCATAGAACATCCTTCTTTCTACACCTGCAGGGATTTGCAAAAATTTATTTTTTCAATGACAGAAGTCTCGCACTGTCACCCAGGCAGGAGTGCAGTGGTGCAATCTCAGCTCACTGCAACCTCGCCTCCTGGGTTCATGTGATTCTCCCACCTCAGCCTCCTGAGTAGCTGGGACTACAGGTGAATGCCACCATGCCCAGCTAATTTTTTTGGTACTTTTAGTAGAAACGGGGTTTCTCCATATTGGCCAGGTTGGTCTCCCACTCCTGACCTCAAGGGATCCACCTGCCTCCACCTCCCCCTCTGCCTTCCAGATTGCTGAGATTACAGGTGTGAGCCACCGTGCCCAGCCTCTTAATGACAGAATTCGTATACATTTTTAGGATTTCAGTCTTAGAAAGCTGATCACCTGGTGATGCTCCTTTGCTTTATATCTGAAGAAACTGAGTCCCCGTGGAATCAAGAAAGGGAATCAACTGCTCCCTCCATGGAGTTTCCAAAACTCTTGGCTTATGATTGTGTGAGGCTGCTTATATTTGGATGCCTTCTCTGAATTGTTTATGTGGACGTCTTTGTCAGTCAGTAGTTTTTAATTCTTTCAGAGTAAGCTCTGTGTCCAATTTGTTTTCATAGAATAGTGGAGAAAGGACAGCTTTAAAATACCTTTGTTTTTTTTTTTTTTAGTATCCCATAACTGTGAGGAGGATGTGCTATTAACATTCTTATATAAGTGAGGAAACAGATAGGAGGTAACTTGTTCCAGCCTGCATCTCTACTGAGTGGGGAAGCTGCAATATCAGCCAGTACTACAGACTTCAAAGCCAGTCCAATCTGCTCCTGCTTTGACCATGTACCTGATATGTGCAGGAGACTGTGCTGTGTTCTGCAAATTATGATACACACATGGTCTCTGCCCTCCAGAAGTTTTAATTTAAGAGAAGGCAATGCAAAATGAATTATACAGTAGAGGTACACTTAAACTATGATTTGTGTGTGCCTTTTAGCCAATTCCAGAGTTCCTTTTATTTCTGGAGCACCTCCTTCCTGCCAGGTCTTGGTTTGTACATTTTAAATATTGTCTCTTAGGCTTCTCACAACCATGAACGCTGCATATTATCACTGCTATTTTATAGATGAGACAGTGAAGTTCATAGTTAAGTGATTTGTACAAGGTCATTCAGCTAGTAAGCTCTGTGTGTCTGTGCTTATTTCACTGTGCCATGTCATTTTATTGGCAAAAGGAGACAATACTGTCTTTTGGTCACATATGAAGGTTGTATGTGGGGACTCAAAACTTTCTGCAGGTTATGTAAGAGCCTGTGGAAATGTTTGTAGTGATAACCATGCTCATTCTTGCTATGCACTAATATTTTGGAGCTTTTGGCCTTGGGATTTGTTTCATGGACTATATTAGAATACAAAGAGAATAGAAACCAGCAGGATTCTGCCATTGAGGCTAATGAGAAGTGTAGGCCACTCTCCTAGTACATGTATTAAATCTTGGAGATACCAGAAAATAAAAAGTCAAAAATGAATGTGGAACAAAACTATGAGAAACCGTTGCAAGAACTAAGGGAGTTGGTTCTAAGAGTAGGGGATAGAAACAATAAATAGCCTGGTAGAGAGAGGGGTGTGGAGTTATATGGAGAGATAGGTTAGATGGTTATAGCCTTTCCTTCAAGGTGTATTCAGCAAGTTCAGGCTGAAAACTTTAGTCTGAAAGCACCAGGTGAGAATATACATGAAGAAAAGCCTTCTTCATTGTTTTGCTGAACATAGATTTGGTTGTGGGGTATAAATCTGGGGCACTAGGAACTCCTTCAAGGAACAACAAAAAGAGCTCTCCTGCCACCCTAAAACCATGATCATTGGATATTTGGTCTTGCTCTCTCTACAACTGGGAAGGAAAGTGCAAATCAGATGAGGCATAAGAGCAGCAGGCCACAGCAGTGCACACCAGAGTGCCAAGCAGGTGAAGATGGGCCAGCTGGCCCATGAGCAGCATCCCTGCGTCAGAGAACTGCAGAGGTGGAGGTTCAGGGTGGTGCCCTGAGGGGTTTGGCCAACAGATAGAAAGGGGATTTAGTTAAATGTCAGCCATAGATGCACAAAGAGCTGGGTCACGGCATCCCCTTTGCCTGAATCTGTTGCCAGGAATACTGTTTATATGCAGCTGGTTCCCAAATCACTCCCTAATTGCAGTTAGATTTGGCTTATACACTTCATTTTTCCTTCAAGCCTTAGCCATATAGATGTTAGCACATTTTCTACCTTTTACTGGAATTTGTCTCCCTGTTTTTTGCTGCCCTCATTATTACTGGTATGGTACCTGAGTATTTAACCTAGACATTAACTATTTGAAGAAAACTTTGATAACATCTGCCCATTCCTGTGTATTCCCAGAGCATCCTAGGCTTAATTGTATCACACCATTTTACAGTTGTTTGCATGACTCTCTGTCCTGATAGATTGTATTCCTGTAGGGAAGAGCCATGTTCTCTTAGTGAATGACTTGTTAGTTAACAGGTGCACAAGAAATATTTATTGAATGAATGAAAGATGGCCTTTTAGCTTACTATGGAATAGTTTGTATTCAAACCCAGTTCTTTTAACTTGAGACACATATTTGTGGTTTTTGAGAGTAGGACTCAGTGTATGCATATAGGTAGGGAAAAAATTAAATATAGTAAGATTGACTTTTACTCAAATCCATGTGCCAGAATCTAAGAAGATTTCTTTAATTGTTTTTTATCAGCACTCCCAGATTGTTCCTTAATAGGATCAAGAGAAAGAATGTCAGGCTAGGTTTGGTAATCTAGACATTGACAAATCTCCTATGCAGCTCAGAATAATGGCTTACACACTGGAAATGCTGACAGCTTACTATAATTAGCTGTGTGTTTCTGAGAACCAAAGGTAGATTCTTGTTTTTTTCCTCTAATTTGCTTATATTAAATATGTGGCATGTCTTCCCAGGAATTGGGATTGATCGAGTTAGTGCTGTTCAAGTATTAAGCTCCCTGTTAAGTAATTCCAAAATCATGGCTCAGCTCTGTAACTTCATTAACACCCAGACCAACTTTAATGCAAATAAATGTGGCCAGTTAATCACTTACTCTCCTTTCCTGTCAGCTGTTGGATTCTAGGTTGTGTTCTATTTGAATGAATTTCTTGTTATTAGAGAAGCTGCTAGGAATCATAGAATAATATCCCATTGAGACCCAAATTAGAAGAGTAAAAATTGGTTGGAAGCCTTTTTTTATGCAACTTGCACTGTTGATGATTTCAGGAACAGGGTGGAGGTTTTTTCCCGAACTTATCCCTGGAGAAAATACTTTTCTCCTCAGCGGTCTAGTCATTTATAGTGAGGTTATTGAACTGCAACTTTGTTATTGAGAACACTTATTGTAGTCTACAGCAAATTTATCCAGAGGCAATGGTGATGAAAATTACTTCCAGAGTGAGTTACTGTGAGTGATCAGATGGTTGGGAGACAAATCTGATGGAGGTTTATAGTAGTTGAAAGAGCAAGAATATATTGTTTTTTAAGTGTTTGGAGGTTTTAAGGTTGAAGAAGAACAGAGCAAGAGTTCAATAAGCTGTTTTTAGGCCTAGTTCTGTGTCCTGTCTTTGTGGTCTGCTACATGGGTAAAGTGCCACTTCTGCAAACTGACTTTTCAGGGCCGTTGTGAGCCTTATGAAATGGCAATAGTGTACGGAGCCAAACAGTTCCTTGCAGACATGGCCTTCTTCCTTTTGTTACTCACTTGCTCATGTTCGTATGACGTTTGTCAAATGTCTTCTTTTCCATGTCTTTCCTAGGCTGATCCCAAAGAACTAATCAAGATGGTCACCAGGCATGTGACTCGACATGGGCATCAAGCCTGGCCTGAAGACCTTGTTTCACTGACCAAGCAGTTACACTACTACAATGAACGCCTTCTGGATTTCACTCAGGCGCAGATCCTTCAGGGCCTTCGGAAGGGTGTGGACGTGCAGCGGTTTACTGCAGATGACCAGTATAAAAGGGAGACTATCCTTGGTCTGGCAGAGTAAGTGATACCCTTTGTCTCATAAGAGGATGGATTTAAACTGCAAAAGAACAAGTTCAGCTACCAGGACTATTAATTTCAGTCCTCTGAAGTTTTACGTTCATGGTTGCTATGAATAGGGCTTTCCCCAACTTCTTCTAGTCTTATGTGGGCTGTGTGCCTTCTCCAAACCGATCAGTAAATGCAGACAGCATTCCCAGCTAAAAAAGTTTCCCAGATGTTTAAATTATTAGTTAAAATAATGATTTTTGGCTAGGTGTGGTGGCTCATGCCTGTAATCCCAGTACTTTGGGAGGCTGAGGTGGCCCAAGATCTCAAGATCCCTTGAGGCGAGGAGTTTGAGACCAGCCTGGCCAACATGGCAATACCCCATCTCTACTAAAAATACAAAAATTAGCCAGGCATGGTAGCATATGCCTGTAATCCCAGCAACTCGGGAGGCTGAGGCATGAGAATCACTTGAACCCAGAAGGTGGAGGCTGCAGTGAGCCGAGATCATGCCACTACACTCCACTCCAGCTTGGGCAACAGAGCGAGACTCTGTCTCAAAAATACCAAATAATGATCTTTTTAAGCTTATTTTTTTAAGTTTCTATTTTTTAAAAAAATTTCCTGTAGTTTTGATAGCCCAGTTCTAAAATTATGACCATGTTAGAGGTAATAACGTGGTCGGGGCGAAAAATGGGAAGCTCAGGATGGAAATTTAAAAATAAGATTGTTCTTTGTGTCTGGCTAGAAATCTCACTTTTCAAAGCACATGGCACTTTAATTTCTTCTTCAGTATGGTCAACTAGATACAATTGACTTGTTCAGGGTAACTTTATCTGTCCTGGTCTTCTAGAGAAAGAGAAGCCAGCTGTTTTCCCTTTAGTCCCTTCCCCCTGTCAAGAGAAGAGCAGGCCTGTTGTGAGATGATCGCTCAGTTCAAGGCCCAGGCGGAGACCTTGCTTTCTCAATGTGGAATTCCCTTTGGTTTTAGTGCTGGTGTTTGCTTTTTGTTTTCATTGTTCAGGTCAAATGAGAAGTACTTACATGTTAGAAGTTGGGATTCCTAGTGTGTTCACCCACAACAGTTATTAAGTAGAGATGTTTTGTTTTTAAGACCATAATTTATTGAGTGCTTATCATGGGCAAGGCACTATGCAAAGTGCTCTATAAACTTTGTATAAATGTCTTTTAATCCTCAAAGATAACCCTATGAGATAAAATGTTGTTATCCCTAGTTTATAGTTGAGAAAAATGGTGCTTAGGGATATCAAGTAACTGCCTGAATTTCCATAGATGGTGAGAATCACAGCTATGATTTTAACCTGGATCCATTGCAAAGCCTCACATCTTCACCACAGCACCGTATGCCTCCCCTACTACCCATTGCATTCTCAAGGAAGCAGTGGATGTGATTCAGTCTCTAGGCTTCCAGCCTTTGAAACTAAGGTTAAATTGTACCTACATTTAATGATTATTTTTCTCTCCTGACAACTTACTTTAAAATAGCAAAAATAATCTTGATTGTGGTAGTAGAGTATGTTATTTTTTATCATTATCATTTAAATCCTTGAGAAGGTGGCAAACTCATCTTGGTTCTCTGTAATACTTTTATATTAGCCTGGACTTCTTTCTTACTAGAAGACACCCAAAATTCTCTTTAGAATAAGGCATGGCATAGAGAGATCAAAAGAAAAATAGCAGGAACAACCTATAGCTGGTCTCAATTAAGAAGAGAAATATGGAATTGTTTTTCTCTTCTCCTCTGTCCTTCCGGAGGTTCATAATTTCATAACGTCATTTTGTGTCCAATTTGAAAGTGACCTGAGAGTCCAACCTTCTGACTTTTAAGAAAAGGAATCAGAACTAGAGAGCTTTAAAGAGTTGCTCAAGGTCACACAGCCAGGAGTTGAGCTTGGGTTACTTAAGTCCAATATGCTTTTGCTGGACATTTGGTAATCCTTGGTGCCATGTTCACGGTTTCTTAGATGATTATCATGCAGAATAAAAACTTATAAGGCAAGGCATGCCTTATATCATCAGTTACATTTTGCTAGAGTTTTTGGCCTTTATTTTCTTTGTTAAGCATGCAGCTAGCATATGCTATTTGAACTATGTCCTAGAGAACAAATATATGCTTTTGATAAATATATAATAGAATCTTCTGTACAATCTGTTACTTAGAAAAATATACAGCAGTGTTTGAATGGCTTCTTTAAGATGCCTCAGAGTTTCCACCAGCTTGCTGCTTTCTTCTTCTGCTATGGAGTTGGGATGTCAGTGTCTCCCACACAAGAATTCTTGAAGGATTCACATCCTTCCGTTTGCAGCATCACCTTCACTTGTACACAGTGTGACCATTCTTCCTTGTCTTTCTCACTGCATGTCCCTTTTCTTTTCTCTTCTCTTCTCTGCTTTTCTCTTCTCTTTTTTTTCTTTTCCTTTCTTTTTTTTTTTTTTTTTTGAGACGGAGTCTCGCTGTGGCACGAGGCTGTAGGGCTATGGCAGGATCTTAGCTCACCACAACCTCCGCCTCCTGGGTTGAAGTGATTATCCTGCCTCAGCCTCTCGAGTAGCTGGGACTACAGGTGCGTGCCACCATGCCCGGCTAATTTTTTGTATTTTTAATAGAGACACGGTTTCACCGTGTTAGCCAGGATGGTCTCAATCTCCTGACCTCGTGATCCACCCACCTTGGCCTCTCAAAGTGCTGAGGTTACAGGCGTGAGTCACTGCACCCAGCTGCATGTCCATTTTCATGCCATTAGTTTTCTGTAAGTGCATTGTACCTGTCCTTTACTATCTGTATGTCTTAGGGAATACATTCTCAGGGGTCAGGCAGGGTAACTGTGAAGAGGGTATAACATAGTTTGGGTCCTTCCCACCTTTACCAAGAGATAAAGATATCAGCCCTTATTGAAAATGTCTTGTGCCTGGTAATGTGCCATACCCCCATAATAGAAAGAATGAATTAGTAATTGTCCCCTGTTCTCAAGGAATTCTCATTCCATGATGTGGAGATAGGTAGTCAAATAAATACTTCAAGAAACAATTTCTAGGCCGGGTATGGTGGCTCACACCTGTAATCCCAGCACTTTGGGAGGCCAAGGTGAGAGGAATGCTTGAGACCAGGATTTTCAAGACCATCCCTGCCAACATAGCAAGGCCTTGTCTCTACCAAAGAAACAAAAACAAAAACAAACAAACAAAAAACTAGGTGTGGTCGTATGTTCCTGTAGTCCCAGCTACTCTGGAGGCTGAGGTGGGTGGGTGGGTGGATGGCTTGATCCTGGGAGGTCAAGGCTACAATGAGCCTTGATTGTAGTACTGCACTCCAGCCTGGAAGGCAGAGAAAGACCCTGTCTTCACCAAAAAAAAAAAAAAAAAAAAAAAAAAGAATTTCTAATTGACAATGACCTAATCCATGGGTTGACAAAGTTAATCCCAGCCTTCGTCTCTTTTATAGCTCATGAACAAAGAATGATTTTAGCATTTTTTAAAGGTTTTATAGTAACACAAAAACAAAAACAAAAGCCATAAAAAGAAGACTATGCCAGAGAGACTGGCAGTAAAGCCTGAAATATTGACTATATTACCTTTCCCAGAAAACGTTTGCCAGCCCCTGGCTATGCAAGCATATAAATGCCATGGTTTCCTTAGCTTGGGGAAATACAGTCTTAGCAGAGTGACTTAATAGTAACAGGTTTCTCTTCTGTCTCTGTGTTTTCACCCACACCATTCTTCCAACTAAAAATTCCATCCTACGTTTCTCTGCTGGAAAACAGGAGTCAGTCTTGCGGGAGTCTTTCTAAAACGGCCTTAATGTGAGTGCCCAGGACTGCTTTCTTGGAATTCTTTATAGGCCTAGAGATTCTCAAATCTGGTGATGTCATTCCCTGGTTTAAACTTTCCACGGACTCTTCATTGCCTGGAGAATGAGACGCAGGTCCCCTAGCAGGCCTGAGGACCCAGTACGTGCCTCGCTTTGACCCTTGCTTTATCTCTCATCTCTGAGAAGCCCTCATTCTCTCAGAAGGCTCTTCTCCCTCCCACCCTCGGCTGGGTGTGTGTATAATTATCCTCCTAGTTGCAGTTCACATTGGTCACTTTCCGTTCTTGTGGAACTTCATGGTCTTCTCTTTTAGCTCTACCACCGCTATGTTTAATTGCTGGTTCACATCTCCTGTCTTCCACTAGGCTGTGGATTCCTCAAGAAAGATGCTTGTTTGTTTTTATTTCCTAAGGAGCTAGCACAATACCTGGCACAGGGTAGAAAACATGGAAGTTTGTTAAGTGACTCATTGCGCTTTCTCAAATCTCTACCCTTGGACCAGGGATGCACTATGTTTTGATTGTAGGCTCCGGAGTCTAGTTCGTATCTTTTCAACCGCAGCACTGTGACGTTCTGACTGGACAGGTCTTGGCTGTGGGGGCTGCCTATGCAGAATGCTTGGGATGCCTATGCCGGGTGCTCAGGATGCCATGCGGGGCTGCCCATGCGCGGTGCTCGGGCTGCCTCTGTGGAGTGCTCGGAATGCCCATGCGGGGCTGCCTACGGGGGTGCTCCGGATGTTTATGTGGGGATACCTACCTGGGGATTCCTGGGATGTCTATGTGGGATGTCTGCGGGGTGCTCGGGATGCCTCCACGGGACTGCCTACACATGGTGCTTGGAGTACCTACAGGGGGATGCCCACGTGGGTGCTCGAGATCCCTACTGGGGGATGCCTGTGTGGGACTATCGACGCAGAATGCTCAGCAGCACCCCTGGCCTCTACCCATGAGATGCCAGTAGTGCATCTGCCCCTTGCCCCACTTTTTATGCTCAAAATGTTTCCAGACATTGTCAAATGTCCCCTGGGGAACAACATCATGCACAGTTGAGAACTACTGGTCTAGACAAGTCCTTAGTAAATTGTAATGTACCACAGTGAAAAAGAGCATGACAATTCCTTGGAAGTACTTTTCCTGGACCACTGTGAACTGTCTTATTAAGGACCATACTGCTTGCACCCCTCTCACTGGAGAGCAGTCCTAATGAGCATTTTCGTTGCTGATTGAAGTCATGTGTTTCTCCTCTCTCCCTTCCTGGGCCTGATGGACATTTCTGCAGAACCCTAGAGGAAAGCGTCTACAGCATTGCTGTGTCTCTGGCACAACGTTACAGTGTCTCCCGCTGGGAAGTTTTTATGACCCATTTGGAGTTCCTCTTCACGGACAGTGGGTAAGCACACAGTTCATATATACGTTTATTTCCATGTCTTTCTGTAGAGTCTATTTTTGAAGAATCTCGAAGAAGTTGTAAAGTACAATTTTAGTTTTCCTTTCATCTACAGTGGACTAGTGTCTTGGTAAGTTCTTTCCTTTGATATATCTTTACCATTCATGGATGCATTCATTCAATGTTTTTACTGAAAATTTTTTGTGTACTGGACTAAGTATTAGTCACTAGGGTTACAAGGATGAGCAAAAGCAGGCATCCTAGCTGTCTTGGAACTTATAGCCTACAGTGGGAGACAGATGATAATTGAATAATGACATAAGCAAATGTGAAATTAAAACTCTGAAAAGTACTGTATAATAGAGCTCAATTAGAGGGTTTGGCATAGTTAGCAGCGGCTTTTCCCAGGAAGTAACACTTAAGCAGGACTTAAATATTGGGTTGGAGTTAACTACACAAGTAGAAGGGAACCATTTTCTAGGTAGACAATACAGTAAGTTCAAAGGCCCTTTGATTAGGAAGAGATGGACAGTGTTGGTGAGGTGCAAGGATTTGTGTGGAACATGGTGTGAGATGAGACTGGGACAAGGCATAGGAGCCAGGCTGTACGGCAAGATCATGGAGGCCCTAGCAAGGGCTTTTGACTTCTTCCTGAGAATAATAAATAGAAGGCTAGGATAATAGAAGGTTAGTTAAGGATTCTGGTGAACAAGGACATAATATGACCAGATTTTGCATTTCGATAAGATCACTTTGGCTACTGTGTTGAAAGATTTTAGGAAAGTTAGAGTGGATATATGTGACCAGTTAGGGAGCTATTGTGGTAACAGACGGCATGACAAGTGACCATTGCTTGGAGTAGGGATTTGAGGTACAGAAAAGGAGGCCAGAATGGGTTTTAGAGATACTTACAAGGGGAAATAGATAGTACTTAATATATTGGTTAATAAGGATAAACTAGATATGAGGGTGAGTAAAACGGGAGGTGTCGCGATGCACCCCTAGGTTCTTACTTGTTCACCTGCTAGATGGTGGCATTACTCAGTGAGATAGGAAGCACCCAGTGAGGTAAGGCATTTTGAGGGGAGTGTGAGGAAAAGGCAAGAGAGGTCGGGCACCGTGGCTCACGCCTGTAATCCCAACACTTTGGGAGGCCACAACAGGTAGATCACTTAAGGTCAGGAGTTTGAGACCAGCCTGGCCAACATGGAGAAACCCTGTCTCTACTAAAAATACAAAAATTAGCTGGGCATGGTGGCAGGCTCCTCTTTAATCCCAGCTACTCGGGAGATTGAGGCAAGAGAATAGCTTGAACCCGGGAGATGGAGGTTGCAGTGAGCAGAGATCATGCCATTGCACTCCAACCTAGGCAACAGAGCACAAGACTTTGTCTCCAAGAAAAAAAAAAAAGGAAAGAAAAAAATAGACAAGGGAATGAGGAAATTAAACATATTGAAACAGTCAAGAGAAAAGGCCAAGTCAGCAGTTGGATCTTACAGATCTGGGGTTCAAATGGAGCTAGAAATACTAACTGGGGAGTCATAAGCACATAGATGAGAAATAAGTGATGATGTGGATGTGCTTGGGGAAGGAACAGAGAGTGAGGAAAGGAGAAGGCTTGCGGCAGTGCTTGAACTCTTCCACATATAAAATGGTAAAGGAGGAGCTGCTAAAAAAAGGGTCAGAAAGAGAGCAGCAGGAGAGGTAGATAAGAGGGAAAACAGGAATCTTATTTTAGGGAAGCCATGGGAAGAAAGAGTTTAAAGAAGGGGAGTGAGTATTGAGTGGGGTGAAATCCTGCTGAATGGTCAAGAAATGCTATTTTTAGCACCTTTAATTTTTATTAAACACTTAGAAATTTTAACATTTCCTTTTTAAGTATTAAATTGCTACATGGGAGATAATGTTATCTATGATAAATATTGCATGGATGTCATCATTTTTGAGGCACAGTAATATGTTCAAATAAATATTTCTTATGATTGGCATTTAAAAATATCCTGGCATTTTATTAAATATCTTTTTTCTTTCATTGAATGTTATGTAAAAGGGTGTTGTATCTGTACAAACAGGATGCTTCCTTGGTCTCTGAATATATTATAAATTATCAGGCAGTCGAGTGATGTGCAAGACTGTTCCTGGCATATCATTATACCTGATAGCACTGTGATTATGCAGATGCACAGCAATTACAAAAGCAGGAAATCATTACCTCCTGGCATCATCACTTGTGAGTGGCAAAGCACTTAATATTGATTTAGTAATTGGTGTTAGGTGCTGCCTATTCTTTACTTAAAAGGCAGCTGTTTGCCTTACTATTTAATCTAGCTTGGTAACATAGAAATCAGCCTTGTTAATACAATAGAAATCGCCCAACATTTATTTATTGAGTGAGTGCCACTGGGAAGTTACAAGAGAAATAATGTTGTTTGTTTTAGGGTTTTGTTTTACTGCTCCTTTAAAAAGTAATTTTTTCCCCTGTAAAGTTCTTTTTCTCATAATTGTGAGAAAGGTTTTGGAGGTTATCACCTGCATCAGCACATTTGCGGATAAGTGTACACAGAGAGGGTTGGGTGAAATACCATTATATAGCAGATGAATCGTAAGCCTTAAAATCAAAATAGCTAGATCAAACAAATCCTATTGGTGTCACTTCTAGGTGTGTGTCCATGGGCAAGATAATTCCCTTCTCTGAAGCTCATTTTCCTCCACTTTAAGCAAGGAGTAATACAAATTAAATTATTTTATGGTAAAATATCTAACCTGTAGTACCTGACACATGATCACAACTTCATTAATGGAAGGTTTTCCTGGAATTTCACTCTTGTCAGAGATAATTCTCATAAACACATATGTTTTTGAGTTGCTGGACTCTTTTTTCCCCCATTTCTTGCTGTTTTGCTTTGTTTTGTTTTAATGTCCTGCTAGTTTTAAATAGCAGTGATGGCTTTGGGTAGCCATGAATGCCTAGAATCACTTCCAACTAGCAGACACTGGCTCTCTCAGCCTCTTGGTTCCACTGGGGCATGTTGAGCCCCCCAGACTCAAGGCTGCTTTGTCACTCATTACAGACTTAGTAGCCATCTTCAGCTCTGGGCTATTCTAGACATGTCGGTGGATTTTTATAGACAATAGTAACTACCAGAGTACCTGTGGCCTATTGATGACAGCATGGGTTTTGTAGTCAGATCAAGTTTCCAGATCCAAGTCTACTGCCCATAGCCACCAACCATGTAGCCTAGACCATGTTTCTTAATCCTCTTGAGTCACTATTTTCTAGGTTACAAGGATCATTATCCTCACCTTAGAGGGTTGTGAAGATTAGAGAAAATCTGTGGAAAGTGTATAACCGAGTAGCTCTTTTAAATTTGTATTAGTCCATTCTCACACTGCTATGAAGAAATACCTGAGATTGGGTAATTTATAAAGAAAAGAGGTTTCATTGACTCAGTTCCACATGGCTGGGAAGGCCTCAGAAAACTTTCACCAATCATGGTGAAAGACGAAGGGGCAGGGAGGCAGGAAGAAGTGCCAAGCAAATGGAGAAAAGCCCCTTATACAACCATCAGATCTCATAAGAACTCACTCACTGTCATGAGAACAGCATGGGGGTAACCATCCTCATGATTCAGTTACTTCTCACCGCTTTCCTCGCACAACATGTGGGGATTATGGGAACTATAATTCAAGATGAGATTTGGGTGGGGACGCAACCAAACTATATCAAGGCTATTATGTTTTTTTTTGTGCTATTCTTGTTAATTCTGCCGATTTGATTAGTACCTTTCAGTTTTGGACGCAGGGTCATTTTGAAATGCAGAGGCTGCTTCTGGCTGATGTAATAGTACTACATTTATTCATCAAATATTGTTATTATTACTTAGTATCTTTGTATTCCAAGCATAATGTTAAGTGCTGAACAAGACAGACACATCCTTGCCCTAATGGAGCTTATATTCTAATAGGGAACCCTCCCCCATCACCCTGACCCCCACAAAAGCTGCTGAAAAGCAAGTTACATGTTGTAGTAAGTACCATAAAGGAAATGCACACGAAGTAGGCCTTCCAAGGGGAAGGCCTCTCTTGGATGTGAAGAGGAAGGAGCTGACTACTGAAGAGGAATGGAGAAAAGGGCATTCCAGACCATGAGAAAAGAAGGCCTGGACAGTTCTTGTGTTTTTGAGTAACGAAAGAAAGACCATTGTGGCTGGGATAGAGTAAGCAAAGGAGAACTAAACTGAGGACAGAACATGTCTTTATACTGCCAGACTTGGTAACACCTTCCGTCTTTTCCCTTCTTATTTAGACAGCAGATTTCAAGGCCAAACATCCTATGCTTTGGTTTCACTCTAATATCTACTTTTTGGTCACTCAAGTGGTTATACAAGTGGTTTATTTTGGTTGCCAGAGATCATAATACTATTTTCTTCAATGTTGGTTAGTTTACTATTGTTTCCTTCAGACACATGGGAGGGGTCCCAGGTCATCGGGACTCTGAATGTGCTGTGCTGTTTACCAGAGCTGATTTCATATTCTCTAGTAGGATTATTTTGGTCCCAGATGCAAGAATGGGTAAGAACAAGGTCTGTCTGAGTAGAGATGAGTAAACTATAATGCATCCGCCTTACCTTTTTCTGAATTGAAACAGAAGATAGAATTTCTGCCTGAAGGTTACTATTGTTCAGGTGGGTTTGTGTCCAGGTTGCTACCCTGTAAAGAATTCTAAATTCTGGCCTTTATGTCCCATGGCGCCCGGTCCCATCAACCCCCAAGGGCTGAGGAGTGCAGGCGCCGCTCGGGACTGGGGGGCAGCTCCACCTGCAGCCCTGGTGCAAGATCCACTAGGTGAAGGCACGGACTTGGGGAACTTTTATGTCTAGCTAAGGGATCATAAACGCATCAATCAGCACTCTGCGTCTAGCTCAGGGATTGTAAATACACCAATCAGTACTCTGTATCCAGCTAACCTAGTGGGGACTTAGAGAACTTTTATGTCTAGCTCTCTGTGTCTAGCTAAAGGATTGTAAACGCACCAGTCAGCACCCTGGGTCTATCTAGCTCAGGGTTTGTAAATGCACCAATCAGTACTCTGTATCTAGCTAACCTAGTGGGGACTCGGAGAACTTTTATGTCTAGCTACAGGATTGTAAATGCACCAATCAGCACTCGGTCAAAATGAACCAATCAGTTCTCTGTAAAATGGACCAATCAGCCCTCTGTAAAATGGACCGATCAGCAGGATGTGGGTGGGGCCAGATAAGGGAATAAAAGCAGGCTGCCCCAGCTGGTTGGCGACTATCCTTTGGGGTCCCCTTCGGTAGTGTGGATGCTTTGTTTTTTCGCTCTTTGCAATAACTGTTGCTGCTGCTCAGTCTTTGGGTCCATGCTGCCTTTATGAGCTGTAACACTCACCGGGAAGGTCTGCAGGTTCACTTCTGTCAGCGAGACCCGAACCCACCAGAAGGAAGAAGCTCCAGACACATCTAAACGTCTGAAGGAACAAACTCCGGACACGCCATCTTTAAGAACTGTAACACTCACCGCGAGGGTCCGTGGTTTCATTCTTGAAGTCAACGAGACCAAGAACCCACCAATTACAGACACAATGTGAAGTATATATATAGACAAGTTAGAATTGACATTCTATGAGAAATTAAAAGGCTTTAGGGATACCAGGTTGTCCTTACAGAAGAGACAAAGCCTATTCGTATGACCTTCAACATTCTCACTGTGTTGCTGTCATAAAACATTTCATAAAAGAACTACTGAATATCAGCATGATGAGAAATAGACTCTAAGATACTCTTTATTGATTCTCTCATCGACTCCCTGGGTGTTTTTGAAAAGTTAGTTAAATTCCGTTCTTCAGTTTGCAGACACTTGGCCAAAATGTTGGCAAAACTAAAAAATGCCATGATTATCTTTTTTTTTTTTTTTTTTTTTTGAGACGGAGTCTCGCTCTGTCGCCTGGGCTGGAGTGCAGTGGCTGGATCTCAGCTCACTGCAAGCTCCGCCTCCCGGGTTCACGCCATTCTCCTGCCTCAGCCTCCCGAGTAGCTGGGACTACTTTACCACGTTTTCTTTGAGTAATCACATATTCAGCTGTCAGGCAGCATTATGGATCAAGTGGTACATCAAGATCGTCCTGAGGCATTTGTGTGCTGAGTTATTGGATGACTTCCTCAGGCAGGAGCAGTTGTGATTTGGAGGGCAGAATGTCTTGTTGCTCGGTAGTGAGTGGTGAGGCCACTGTTCACCAGCAGTGATGGTTATTCACGTGGATTCATAGATCTTCATGCTTTTAGGGTTAGTCTTTGGGGAAAATGCTTACAAGCCACTGCAGCTGAACTGTGCCCAACATAAAATTTCAGCGTAAAATATCAGCTTCATTGCTTTATTGAGTAGAAGCAGAAAGCCGGACTTGAAAGACCCAACTCGGAATCAGTCTCCATCTCTTACTAGTTGTGTAATTTTTGTCTGAGCCTCAGCTTCCTTCAGAGAATAGGAATATTTAGACCTTTTGCAGAGGGTTATTATGAGTGTTAATGAGGTAATAGAAACAAGAGTGCTGGTAGGCTATCTGTACATTTTCACTTCCAGCCCTTCCTCATCCTCTTTATTCTGTCTTCCTCCTTTCCCAGCAGCCTTCTCCCTTCTCCCATTCACCTTCTTCCTTCTTGCCTCCTCCTTCCTCTTTCCTTCTAAGTACTCCCTTCAGTGAGCTAATGAATTTTTGTAATCACTCAGTCTCAGCTGAGTAAAGAAAAATGTGTTTAAATAAGTTTGTTTTTCTTATACAAATAAAAGTCCTTTCAATACATGATGTTCTTTTTTTTTTTTTTTTTTTTTTTTTTTTTTGAGACGGAGTCTGGCTCTGTCGCCCAGGCTGGAGTGCAGTGGCCGGATCTCAGCTCACTGCAAGCTCCGCCTCCCGGGTTCACGCCATTCTCCTGCCTCAGCCTCCCGAGTAGCTGGGACTACAGGCGCCCGCCACCTCGCCCGGCTAGTTTTTTTGTATTTTTTAGTAGAGACGGGGTTTCACCGTGTTAGCCAGGATGGTCTCGATCTCCTGACCTCGTGATCCGCCCGTCTCGGCCTCCCAAAGTGCTGGGATTACAGGCTTGAGCCACCGCGCCCGGCCTACATGATGTTCTTGAATCACATTTTTGGGTGACTGACATCTGGAAGCCATTACAGAACACCTTATTCATGAGATTAGTACTAATAATTTATTTCTGTGCATTGAGTACAACTAATGCTGGCTGCTTCTGTTAATCGCTGAAAGTTAAATATGCACTATGTATATAAGCTGCTTTATAACTAAAACTTGGTTCAGGAAAAATCACTTAAGCAGGTTTGAAGGGTAATCATTAATTTGATTAGTGAAAAGACCACAATGGTTTCTTGGTATTTCTTTCTACTCTTTTAAATATGGGTTCTTTGGAATTTTTTTCTAAACAAAGATTTTAAAGAAAGATTTCCCTTTTCTGGTTCCAAAGGGAAGATAACAGCTTCTTTCAATGGAAATGATTAAAATGAGTTATTGATTACTGGCATCTATAAAAGATCTTAGCACCTTGTAATTTACTGAAAAGGGACGTTTGGGTATTTATCATGTGTCAGTAAAGGTATTCCAGTATCTGTCTTGACAAGATAATTAGGTAAAATTGCACAGCAGGCAAACTAAATTGTAGGCACAGAAGAATAAGTGAGTGGGCAAGAGGGAAAGTAATGTGGATGGAGAGAGACTATATTCATAATCAAGTCAAACAGAGATGAACTAAAGCTGTTATGATATAGTCATTGTCCATTTTGTAGATGAGTCTGTCTTGAATACTTGGTTTATCAAGGTGTTATGAATGAAGTATGACAGGAGAACTCTTTTCGGTTATTGCTGCTGGGAGAGAGAACTCATGTCTGTGTTGCAGAAAGAATCCTGGTTTTGAAGCGGTTGTTGACACGGGTGCTTGACCTTGATGGTTGCTTTATGATGTCCTGAGCAGTTGTGTATTTTGAATCCAGACAGATCTGGACTCTTTGTCTTAGACAAGTCATATAACCTCTCTAAATGACAATTTCTCATCTGTAAGTTGATAATTACCCAACTTTAACTTAGCAAGAAAGTAATCAGCATGATAAATATAAATTTGTTTTCTCTCCTCCGTTTGGCATGTTGTTCTGCCTGCAAATCTTTGTCAATAAGATTCCTTTTATTGCGACTACACAGTTTCTTATTCACTTCCTTACTACATTGTTTTCAGACTTCATTTGGAAATTATGAAGGAACATCAGAAATTCTGTGATTCACTGTCCCATACTACTGTGTGTACACTATCTTTCAGAGATGATGGTATTCTTTGAATAGTGATAGTATCAAGAATATTTTCGACCACCCAGCTATTTATATTCACTGTTCCGTGTACAGGCCCTTTTGCTTTCTTGATACTTCTGTTCACATTATTTCTGCTTAATTTCTTCCTACAATGCCAAATTCAAGTGCTTCTTTCAGTAAGCCTTCCATTATCATTGATTTCTACATCCTCTGCAGTCACAGCTTTTAGTGATCCTACTCTTAATTGGACTATAATTGTGTGCCCTTTGTCAGGTGATACTGTTGTTTTGCATCATTATTTAACTGTAAGTATTTATAACTCAACTGGATTTTCAAACTTGGATGGGAGCTCTATGCTGTAAGTCTTTATGTCCTCCCCAGTTCTGAGCACAGTGCCTTCTACTTAGAGGACACCAAAGTTTTTGCTCATGCACTCATCTATTTAGCATTCACAAGACATATATTGAATGTTTTCCTTGTGCCACACACTGGTTCTTAGTATTGAGAAACTAGAGATTCAGATGATGTAATAAGGTCTATGCCATCAAGCAGCACAGTCTAGTAAGGGAGATAGACAAGGTAATAAGTAGTTAAAATACGTTATGAGTAACAGAATAGAAGGATATTCAGCACGTGCCAATAGCTCAGAGGAGGCAGTGAGAGAAATTTTTATAGACTGGGGACATATTTATAGATAGAGATATTCTTGTAAATGTTTGCACTGTATCTGAATGGAAAAATAAGGTTTTTCTTGAAGCAAAAGTAAAAAGACCAGTTTTTAAAAATTACTTGATGCTTTGACTTTATAGATTACCCTTTTTATCCCAAGTGTTGTCACATTCTCCTAAAAGTTTTAAAACATGATTTATACTAGCTTTATCTACATAAACCAAAAACATGTCTTTTGGCACTTTCAATAAACAAATTGTCGTATTTCAGAGGAGCTGCTTTAGAACTTTTTGAAGCCTAACTTTGTTGCTGCCCAAGGTCTCACTTACTGCCCCCAGATGCTTCCGTTGCTGCTTCCAAGAACCCTAGAACCTGGACACTTCTGTGAGTGCAGGGCTGCCTGAAGGACTCTTACAATTAGAGAGTGTGAAACTCATCACGTAAGGGGCATTGAGATTATACTAGACCAGAGGTTCTGTCCAGATTCTGTCCAGGGAGAAGCGCAAGACCAAAATTAACCCCCTCCTTTCCCCTTCTAAAAGTACAAACCAATCAACCAAGCAAAAGTACCTTAATTTTTCTTTTCCCAAGAGTTTAACTTTAAACGACTTTTTAAAATTAGATTACAAAGACATCTAAGTTAGGATGAAAGTATTAAGATATGTGTTTTATTTAAGTAGCATTACTGCAGATAACCCAAGTGAAAGTTTAATTATCCCTTTTTTTCTATTTTTCTTTTATCTGAACACAGCATAAAATTTGGGTTTATTGAATATTCATTCAAGACTCTTGCATGTAAATCTTAAGCCTAAAAGTTTAGGGTTTTTTCTGTATCATTTCCTAAATTCCTGAAATAATAAGCCTGTTTCTGTTTCTGTGAAGAAGCATAGATTTTAAACCCTTTTAATGACATGAATACGTGATTAAGAGTGAACACTGACAGATGTTAGTTTATTTCCTAGCTGGGAAACATCAGACAACTTTCCCAACTTCTGGAACTTGAAGGAAAGCCTACTTCACAGGGTTGCTGTAGACCCCTGTGAGACAACATGACGAGTGTGTAGTCAGTTAAATGTTAGTAGGCATCTGACACATTTGTTTCCCTTTATTCAGGCTGATTGGGTTCTGATGATGGTTCACTGTCTTTGAGTAGGCAGGAAGAAGGGAGCTATAAGAAGTAGTGTTTCTTCCTTGGTTAAAAAAAAAATCACTTTAATAAAGGAACAAAATCTTAACACAGTTCCTTTGGCTCTTAATTTCAGTTTGTCCACACTAGAAATTGAAAATAGAGCCCAAGACCTTCATCTCTTTGAGACTTTGAAGACTGATCCGGAAGCCTTTCACCAGCACATGGTCAAGTATATTTACCCCACTATTGGTGGCTTTGATCACCAAAGGCTGCTGTATTATTTCACTCTTCTGGAAAACTGTGGCTGTGCAGATTTGGGGAACTATGCCATTAAACCAGAAACCCACATTCGGCTGCTGAAGAAATTTAAGGTTGTTGCATCAGGTAGGATGATTGTTTCCCTGCTTGAATTCATTCTTTTAAATTAAATCTGGGGATTAATTTTCTGTACACAATCCTGTTCATGCATTATGGTTGGCAGAGCTCTGAAACCACAGAATTTTGAAGCTAATTGACTTTAGTTATTATATTTCCAACTCTTTCACTTATGATTGAGGGAATTAAATACCAGAAAAAGTAAGAAACCTATTGGAAGTCGCACAGTGACTTATGGTAGACCTGGTACTAAAATCCAAAGTTTTGGACTTCCGCTCCAGGATTTTTCCCTACTCCCATTGGTTATATTTTATGTATATAAAAGGCAAGGCTAAGACACTTTAAATAGGCAGTTCAGCAGAATTTCATTCCACTGGAGCCTATATGATTAAAATATGCATGGAACACTTAAAATAAGAGCCTTCGAATTTTTGTGAAATTGTGGAAATCTTTAGAATGGTCTTTATGCTCATAACTAAGAAATTAAACTCCTTAAAACCTCTTAAATTTTTATACTTTATAATTTGCAAGGCACATTCAAATCTATGTTTGTTTGATATTCATAATAATCGGGAGAGTTCCCTTCAGTTTATCAGTTGTTTTCTGAATAATCAAATGAGACACTGGCCTAGACACAGAGGATAAGGGAATAAGAGTCAATCCTTGCCTTCAAATAACTAGTGAAATGCCAGGTAAATAACAAAGGAATGTAATGCAGTTTGGTGAATGCACTGATAGAAGAAAACATAGGTGCTGCAGGGGATTCCAAAGGCATGGAGATATTGTCATCTCTAGTGTTATAAACAAGGAAATGGAGGCACACAGAAGATGAATGGCCAATCTGGGGGATCGCACAGCCGAATAAGTTTCGGGCTGTGACTGGAACTCAGATCTCCTGATCTTTCTAATAGAAAACCTCAACTAGCTACTATAGCTAAGTTGATAAATCTTTGCATTCAGACATACAGAGGGCTGTGTGTGTGTGTTTGAAAGTGCCTATATATTTACATTGGAGTGAACCGCTTACCTACTTTCTTTTTTTTCTGGTAGGTCTTAATTACAAAAAGCTGACAGATGAAAACATGAGTCCTCTTGAAGCATTGGAGCCGGTTCTTTCAAGTCAAAATATTTTATCTATTTCCAAACTTGTTCCCAAAATCCCTGAAAAGGATGGACGGATGCTTTCCCCAAGCTCTCTGTACACCATCTGGTTACAGAAGTTGTTCTGGACTGGAGACCCTCATCTCATTAAACAAGTCCCAGGCTCTTCACCGGAGTGGCTTCATGCCTATGATGTCTGCATGAAGTACTTTGATCGTCTCCACCCAGGTGACCTCATCACTGTGGTAGATGCAGTTACGTTTTCTCCAAAAGCTGTGACCAAGGTAAACAAAAAGATACTTGAAAGTGGTTTGAGCGCATTAGAAGAAATGAAAATTGCTCCTACATTCTGTAGATTTTATTTTTATTTCCTTTCTTGAAATGGAAAATAATTACATGTTGGCTTTTTAAAAAGTTTTTATTTGCTATGAAGGAGGCATTTTAATTGGGAAGTTGTTTTTCTCTATTACAGATGTAAAAATATGCTAAAATAGAGGTGACTCTTCTCATTTATATGTATACTTAGAACATGTTACAGTTCTCATGTCACTTTATAGTAAATATGCCATTCTGTTCTTTCCAGTTGACAAATGTAAAGGAGCTCCAGTGCCCAGCTTGGGTTAACCTGAGTTTTTAAAAAAGTTATTGGCCGGGCGTAGTGGCTCAAGCCTGTAATCCCAGCACTTTGGGAGGCTGAGGCGAGCGGATTACTTGAGGTCAGGAGTTTGAGACCAGCTTGGCCAACATGGTGAAACCCTGTCTCTACTGAAAAAAAAAAAAAAAAAAAAAAAAAAACCAAAAAAAAGAAAAATTACCTGGGCATGGTGGTATGCAGCTGTAGTCCCAGCTACTCAGGAGGCTGAGGCAGGAGAATCTCATGAACCCAGGAAACGGAGGTTGCAGTGAGCTGAGATCATGCCACTACACTCCAGCCTGGGTGACAGAGCAAGACTCTGTCTCAAAAAAATAAAAACATAAAAAATTAAAAATATAAAAGTTATTATTCATATCATGCAGTATGTAACTTGGTGATAGGATTATCAAAGGAAGTGCATATTGCCTTTTCTGATGTCTCCCCCATGCTCAGTTTGGTGCCCTTTGACTGGATCTTAATACCTGCACTCAATCCCTCAGCAATGTGTAGCCTCACTCAGAATAGATAATGTGGGTTTTCCTCCTCCCCTTTCCCGTCTCCGCACCCAGACACTGCTGCTAAACAAATGGACATTTTTCACTACTTGAACTCTGGGCATATCTCTCTCCTGGAAAATCTTAGCCTTTAGACTCAACTGCTGAAGTCTGTCGCCTTTGGAGCTCCTATTTGATTTTCTCTCTTGCCGTCTTTGCCGTTGCCTTCTCCTTCCCTGCAAGTCACCAAGTCTGCCCAGTACCCTATCCCAAAGATTATTATTTTAATTAGTATTATCCTGGAAATAGACTGTAAAGGCCAAGAATTGCAAATCATTCACTTGGAGGTTGGCACAGGCAGAGGTTCCAACTTCTGTGAAGAATGCTAGTTTTAACCAAATCACTAGATTAATAGTTGTGGATAACCAAGTACTTCTTTATTTTCTTATTATTGCAACCCTAGTAATGTATCTTGGTTTTAAATTTCACAACCACTGCTATGAAAAGGAGATCATCGTTTTTGTTGGTTTTGAAGAGAAAAATAAGGATGATTTTAAAAGACAAGAGCGTCATGTATTTGAAAAGAATGTGTTTAGAGACATATAAACCTGGCTTTGAACTCTGAACCCATCACTTATCAGCTGTGTGGTTTAGCTTCAGGAATCTCTCTTAGACTTCTGCTTCCTTGAGACAGAGGTTGTGGCTGAGTAATCTGTGAGGGAGATAATGTTATTACCTCAGTTTTATAGATGAGCAAACTGAGGCTTACCAAAGTTAAGTTGGTAATAGAGAAGTCAATTTGAACTCATGGAGATTTATCCTATGGCCTTTTCTCTTAACCACTGAACTCTGCTATCTCTAAGATGTCATAGAACAAGCAACTAGAGTCAGGGGACCTGGAACCATTCCAGAAACTATGGGAGAGCAGTGGAACCAGAGAGCCCTGAGCATTTTTAGCCCAGTAGGAGCAGCATGTCCTGGGATGTGTCCAGAGCAGAGCTGAATAAAAATGAGAAAGTCCAGGCAGGAACCTGGTTATATATGGGAAGGAACCGAGCCAAGTTAGGAGTTTAAGATCCAAGGAACCAGCTCAGATTTGAGACTTGTGAACTAGCCTTCCGGGCTAACAGGCCAGCAAGTCATTCAGGAAGGTGGAGGTGCCTTTGCTCCCAGGCGGTTTTCCACCCCACCCTCAGGCTGGAGGTTGTTTTAAATATTTTATGTGAGGACAGGAAGGGAAGCCAGCAGGGTCAGCTGGGACTGTATGCTAATTGTGAGCGTGCAGGTGGAGGGGACACAGAGTTTTAGACTTGGCAACAGCAATCTTTTATGTATGATTACATGTAAGAGTAGGATGTAAAGTCCACTTGCGTTTTAGCTGTTATTTACAATGCTTTAAGTTAGGTGATTTTGAATTATTCACATTGTCATCGCTTTAGTTTCTTAACCTTATACTTCTTTCAAGATGTCCGCCAACCCCTGAAAATGTGTGGCACGGTTGTTGGTGCACATATGTGTATTTTGTTGGGTTAGAGGTGCACCTGACCCAGTAAAGATTCAATCTGTTAATTACTGTGTTGTTTTCTCTTAGCTCAGATGGTATAATCCAAGCATAGATATTTCTTTATTGTAAACTGTTCTCAGGAGGTGATTTTCTGCTGATTGAAGTAAATTATAGAGAAGTGAGACAGATACATTTAAAATTAACTTTACATCTTTAACCACAACATTTTTTCTCATTTTATTAATTGGCAAGTTTTAAATTTTTTGTTCAGAGAGGAAAAGTATAAAGTTGGAAAAAATGCGTGTTTGAAAGTACATAATGCTGCCCTATTTAGATAGAAAGAGAGAGAGTATAAAAATCAACAGGAAACACAACCTGCCGATGTCAGAGAACACATTTGGAAGAGGAAATGCAGCTGGATTTGCCCACATTTTCAAAACACCAGATGTTCCCAACAGCTTGTACATGATGTTAAAAATGTAAAATAAGTGTGTACTATTCATACATAGTGTGCAGTTTTCAAATGTGTACCCACATTTAATTTAGAAAGAAATTTTTGGAAAGAACTGGTAAGCTAATTCTCAAGTGCATAACAAAAACAATAAGCAATTGTTCAGATATTAGAATTCAGAAAGGAATATTCCCAAGGCCTGAATTGAGTGCCCAATCCACTGGCAAAACATACCAGAGAAGGCTCTTTGCTTTCATGGTAACAGCCATTCCGTTGCCATTTACATTTGCAGAATTCCTAGAATCTCTGGGAAAGATATTCACAAATAGTATTATGTCATATAGTCAGTGAATTTGTGTGCCATTTGAGATGATTAATATGTAGAAGGAAAAAGGATGCAAATGTTTAAAGTGCATTTGTACCAAATCTAAATTGCTTTTTTTTTTTTTTTTTTTGGTTGAATCAGATTAGAGTTGCTCCTCTATTGCTTGTCAATTCAGCTGTTACAAGCATTTTTGTAGAAGGAACAGGGAACAAGTGAATGGGTTAGAAATCCAGGAAAATGGTTGTAAAAGAGGCTGAAAGGCAGGTCAGAACATGATTTGCTTGGTATTAGGTGGTTAGCAATGGGGAGCATATGTGTAATCTTAGCCTTTGTGTTTTATACTTTCCACTTGCTTTCAATAGCTAGTACTGCTACATCCATAGATAAATGCGTGGAAAATACTTCTCTCTCTTATGAAATGCTGTCAAGAAGTTTGCCAGGATCCTTCTTTAAAAACTCCCAGGTAATCATACAATTTAAAAAGTCCTTCTGGTACCTTGACTGGTGTTTCTCAACCTGGAATTTAATATGTATCTTCCCACTCCCTTTTCCCCCACCTTGCACGTGCTACCTTTCCAACTCATACCGTTTGTGATTCATTGCCATTGTAAACCTCTGCTTCTAATGGGAAACAGGTTGTCTCCTTTGGATTGGAGCAGAAACATTGTTGAGAACCTCTTATCTAGTCTATTTTTTAACCTTCAAACTCATTTCTACTGATAATTAAACCAGTATCCCTGCTTACTTGCTTTATTTATTTAATTAAAGGTATCTTTTGCCTAATTTTAATCTCCACTGTTTGGTTCTGCCTCCTGGAGTTATGGAAACAGCATAAGAGCATCTTTGTTTACTGTTCAGATTCTCGAAATAAGCTACCATTTCCTTCCTTATCCTATTATTCAGCCTGTTGGCCTGAACATCTGGTAGAATAAATTAATCTTAAAAAGTACAACTTGACCTAAATATGAAATTTATTGTAAAAGTCTTGATCAAAAGGTTGCATTGTAGCTGTAACTTCAGGGTCTCTGCATTGCCAATACTATCTTTTAACTAAGGTTGGCAGTACATCTTTCACCATGAGTAATCAGTGTCTGAAACTTACAGAAAAATGTTTATTTAATGTATATTGTGACTTTCTGATGCCATATGTCAGATTCAGAGTGAATCATGAAGTATTTAGGCATTTGCTATGTGCTATATACAGTATTAGTTTCCATGGGAGACATTAAGCTATAAAAGGCATGTTTATAAGAAACGTGAAATGAAGGTTTTTAAAAGTTATACAGTAAAACAATTTTTAAGTTATGTTAATTGGGAAGTACCTTGCCCATGAAATTGGAAATTTTTGAGGACAGGGATGGTGCCTTTTATCTCTTATTTCCTATGTCCTAGCACAGTATAAAATAGGTACTTTATACTTAGGTGGTTGATTAAATAATTATCATAGATTGGTCATTCTCAAAACTTTGATCTCAGGATGCTTTAGTATTCTTAAGAATTAGTGAGGATTCTAAAGAGTTTTTGTTTATGGCGGTTGTATCTAATAATATTTATCATATTAGAAGTTAAAGACAGGCTGGGCACCGTGGCTCATACCTGTAATCCCAGCTTTGGGAGGCCATTTTGGGAGGCCAAGGTGGGTGGATCTTGAGGCAAGAGATCGGGACCATCCTGGCTAACATGGTGAAACTCTGTCTCTATTAAAAATACAAAAATTAGCTGGGTGTGGTGGCACATGCCTGTAATCCCAGCTACTCGAGAGGCTGAGGCAGGAAAATCGCTTGAACCAGGGAGTCGGAGGTTGCACTGAGTTGAGATAGCACGACTGCACTCCATCCTGGTGGCAGAGAGAGACTCTGTCTCAAAAAAAAAAAAAAATAGAAGAAGAAGTAGAAGAAGTTAAAAACAAAATTTTAAACTTATTTATTTAAAAATACCAATAATAGAGCCATTATAGGTTGACATGAATAGCATATTTAATGAAAAACAACTGTATCTCCAAGACAGAAAATAATGAAAAAACAGCACTGTGTTACATTTTCTTGTCTGGCTTAATAGAACACAGCTGGATTCTCATGTTAGTTTCTGCATTCAGTCTGTTGTTGTTTAGGTTAAAAGAAAACCCAGCCTTACACAGATAAGAGATTGAAAAAGGGAGAGATATTTTAATAGCCTATAATTTGGAGTATTCTTCTTTGATACTACACTGAAACTCAACATGTGATAAAGTCTTAAAGACTAGTTGCAGTGTGACATATGAAGCCATATTATTGAACTTTTTGTACCCTGTTGCATTAAAACTGTTGGTCTAGGTTGCACTTGAATGGATTCATTTCCCAGGTATGATCTTGTAATATAATTGCATGAAGGCATTTAGAAGTTTCAGTTCACTGAGTTATATAGATCATCCAGATGTTGATAGATTGCATCAGAGAATATGAAAAAAACTCATTCATTAATATGAGCTCTTATCTCAGCCAGTAAGTCTGTCAGTATTGGGAAGCTGTCAGCTTTACAGTGGTAGATCCAAGTTTTCCAAAATTTGAATTTTTGCTTGAAAGTTCCAATTTTATCATGACAACCAATTCTGTGTTGTTTTTCTTGAAGTCACTGTCTCACTTTGCTCACTTGGAAGAAAATGTAAGCAAAAGTAGCCTTGCATGCAAAAAGCAGCAACTTCAGTTCACAATTCAAATAGGCAACGCTGTCTCAAAAATAAATAAATAAATAAATAAAATAAAAAAATTTTTAAAGTCTCCAATCAGGATGTTAACTGCGGCATATGTCTACCATGGAGGAAAGACAATGTTTCCGTCCCTCCATACTGCCTCCTCTGGCAGAGACTGATCTGTTTCACATATCCCTGGCCGTGGTCACTCTACCTTCCTGATTTCCATTTCCCCACTGAAGCCCCGTGTTCCTCTCAGTTAAGTGTTCCAGTGGCTGTCACTGTCATTTTGCGGGGGAATCTCACTTAGAAACCTGCTTCCCAGGCCGGTTTCCCACTCATGTGCCACTTTTGTTTCAGCTGAGAAGCACCCAGGGCAGAACTCTCCACTGAAATCTTAGAAGCTTTTGAAACTTAAACCCCTAAGGACCTGGAGAAGACCACTTTCTTTGCTGTGTGCTCATCCCTGAATTTTGTGCTTGTGCTACTTCCAAGAGAGCAGAAATATTTCTATCGTATCTTTGGGTTTTAATCAGGAAAAAGTAATAAATAATTGTCATTTTTCCATTATCAAGTTGTAATCACTTAAGAGAGAGAGGAATCGGGTACCCAGAAAGAAAATAGCAGCTTTATTGTTGGTAGAATTAGCCTAGAGACTGTGGCTTTGTTTTCCATGTCAGTTTTCTGCTGTTTTTGTCCTCCTATCCTACACCCTGCACTCAGTCTTCAGACAGCCCTGCCGAGGACAGTCAGTTCTGCAGAGCATACATGCTTTGCCAGAAGGGCTGCCTCCTATTCGTGAGCTCCAGAGAGCTGGCCCCCAAATTAGTGCTGTCCAGCAGAACTATCATGTGTGCCACATGTGGAGGCTGAAATTTTCTAATAGCCACATTTTAAAAAATCAAACAAAATAGGTGAAATTGTCCGAAGTATTACTATTTTATCATGTGATCAATATAAAAATGACAGTGAGTTATTTTGCGTTTAAAAAAAAAAAAACAAAAACGCCTTTGAAATGCAGTGTATATTTCAGCACACATCAACTCAGGCTGGTCACTCTCAGGGGCTCAGTAGCCACATAAACATGTTGGACAGATATACTTCTCTGTAGCAAAAGTCTGGGCCTGACCCGCAAATGTTTCCCACTGGGAGGACAACACCACCAGAAGAGTGTATGCGCTTCTTCAAGTCTGGTAGATATGAGAAAGGTAGGGAAAGAGCTCGCCACCCATCATCAACTGTTTCTCCCCATTTCGCTTACCAGATGCCACTCCTCCTCTCCTCAGAAATGGGGAGTGGGGGTGAAGAGTACTTGACATCTTGGGACTCATAGGGGGAGCTTCCTGCTTTATGGGTCAAGGTAGGAACTTGAAAGATGGAGAAAATAGTTCCTTCTACACATATCCAACCAAATGTCTAGCTAACAATAAATTATAAAACCTTAGAGGTTATCTCTTTTGCAGAAATCACTATACATTTTCTGCACTATAATAGTATATCTTCTGGAGCCAAACCTCCATAAGATTTTAGAGACTTTATAGGCTTAATAATACTTTACAAAAGGACTGTCATTAAAGCCCAAGTGGAAAAATGGGAAACAATTATTGAAAAATATTTGTCAAAGTAAGCATACTGTCATATGTACATACACATTTTTGTTTATACGTAAGTAGATTTTACTTTATTCAAGATATAACACCTTTAAAGCCAAATAAAATACATGTATGTGTAATTATTTTCCTTTTCCAGTGTCTAGAGGTTTATATATTTGTATTAAATTATATTGATCTTTATAATTTTTGGTATATACATTACATCGTTAAATGAAGATCTTGTGATCTTTTCCGTAATTTTTTAAATAGGAAAGATATATACCTAATGCACATTTGTCTTAAAGACACTGCGTTTGTGAAGCTTCTATTCCTAAGTAGAAAGTGGTATACTCATTTTTTTAGCCTTCTCCCCCACTCAATTTTATAGTTATTGTTGTTGCTAAACTATAATCATACTGAACTCAACTATAAAAGTGTTATATAATGTTTTCTCAGGGTTAAAGAACACTAACTGTTGATTCGAATTTTTTTTTGATCTTTAAGTAAGTATTTTGCCCATTGATCTCTGGCTTTGGTCTAGTTGTTTGACTCCTGTGATTCTGACCTGAATAAACTTTATTTATTCCAAATACTTTCAGGAAATGTTTAGTCGCCATTCTGGGTGCTGTAGACAAGTAAAAGGTTGCCATGACCCTTGCCTTTGAGAAGCTCATAGTTTATTGAAGCGTATGTGTACATGCATACGTGCATATTGAGTGAACTATAAGAAGTACTATTTAAGTGTATTAATAAATGCCATGTGTACAAAGAAGAGATAATGAGTATTTGTTGAATGTCAAGAAATAGCTTTTGGGGATAGTTTGATTTGGGACATATTAAAATTGGTATGGCTTTTCGTAAGATGTCATTGTAGGGGAAGCTGAGTGATAGTTACACGGGACCTCTCTGTACTATTTTGCGACTTCTTGTGCATCTATAATTATTTCAGAATAGTTTTTTTAAAAGATTGATATGGCTTTTGAACATCCAAGTTGAGCTGTTGACAGCTGTCTATATGAGTTTAGAGTGTATTAGAGAAGTAGAGACTAGAAATACATTTGGGAATTCTTAGTGCATCAAGAGGAGTCACAACTAGGAGGCTCGGTAAAATTCTCAAGGAAGTAAGTAGGTAGAGAAGAAAGGAGGAGAGAGGATGAAGCCCCAGGACACTACAATATTAAGAATTGAGGATGAGGGGAAACCAACAAGCACTGACAAGCAATCTTGAAATCAAGAAACTCTACCCTCTCCTTCATAGATCATCCTTTTTTTCATTATTACGTATTTTCCTTTAATAAATATGTTTTTTAAATATTAAGAGTTTCTGTCTTAATGGGTGAGAGTGGATGAGACCTGGAATCCAGATGGAACAATTCGCCTTGAATAGGATCCTGTCAGTTTCCCCCAATAGCAGGAGAGATAGGAAGCTGATGGGCACAGATGCAAGTAGGTGGGGAAATGTAGTGGTAAGAGATGGAGGACATTCTCTTCTGATTGCAACGAAAGGAATCAGCTTAATGTGAGTAGAAAGGAGGTAGAGTTGGAGATTTGAAGAGAGGGTAAGGTACAAAGTAGTGTTTTAGGAGACTGGGAAAGCAGATAGACAAGAAAAATGTAGTAAGATTGCTGGGGCCCCTTACGGGCATCCTAATGAGTGCCTCTTTCAGTTTTTAATTGTAGCCCTACTTAAGAGCTCTCAAAATGTTAACAATGTCTGCTGTATTCATCAGTTCTCATGCTGCTATGAAGAAATATCTGAGACTGGGTAATTTATAAAGGAAAGAGATCTAATTGACTCATAGTTCTGCATGGCTGGGGAGGCCTCAGGAAACTTACAATCATGGAGGAAGCCACCTTTTCACAGGGTGGCAGGAGAGAGAATGAGTGCCCAGCCAAGGGGGAAGCCCCTTCTAAAACCATCAGCTCTTGTGAGAACTCACTCACTGTCACAGGAACAGCATGGGGGAAACCGCCCCCATGATTCAATTATCTCCACCTGGTCCTGCTCTTGACACATGGAGATTATTACAATTCAAGGCGAGATTTGGGTGGTAACACAGAACCAAACTATATTATCTGCTGTCCTTAGAATTTCCGTGGTTTGGACAAGCCTACCTCCCCTCCAGTGCTTTGGCTTTTCTTGGACTTACCCTACTGTTTATTCTTTACTTTTTGCTCTCCTCTTGCCTGGTGCCTGCTTTTATCTGTATGCAGATTTACGTGTTGATTAAAACATTTAGAATCTTCCCTTTCCAATTCAGACAGTTCTGTACTATAAAGTACAAATATTAGGTTTCCTTACCTACATAACTTTGTAGTAGTGGTGATTTGAACCATGTGTGGGCTGTAGTAAGTATTAAAATACATATTTGCTACTTTTTAAAGTTAATACTGTAGTTGCTGCTGCTTTGTTGTTACTGAACCCTATGCTACTCCTGTAGTGAGAACCCAAAGGAAGTTTGAGATACGGTCCCTAATTCTAGTGGGCTTGCAACTTAGGAAAACAGTGTAGTCACTCATAAAAACAAAGCAAGGAATACAAGATAGCATGATAGTGAATTCTGAATTTGAGGATTATAATTTTCCCATACCCTAGCTCATTTGATATTCACACACATTTGTGAGGGTGATTATTAAGCAAGTATTGTCATCTCCAGTCTGAAGGTCAGATTACTAGAGGGTGATTGGCCGAAGTTCAACAAGCAGGAGATATCCAATTCCTTTTTCAAACACAGGTCTCCTGATTCCAAATTTGATGTTGATTGCATGAGATTGCATGACACTTTTCTGCTTTAGGAACTGAAAAGAGAAGAGTCATTGTAGCCTGATATACCCATGTAGGCAAAGCCAAGACATAAGTATTTTGCATGCCTATCAGCCCAGACAAAGTCTTACCTTTAGTAAGCTGGAAAGTTAGTTTGGCCCAAATGGACCATATACTATGAAGAGTCCCTCAAAAGACAAGTAAAGAAGTTTGCATATGATGTGGAAAGGAAACATGAAACCAATGAATACTTGTGAATAGTAGCATGAATTGGAGAAAAGACAATTTAAAGATGTCAGTGTCACCACATAATAATAACAAGGCGAACTAATGCCTCCAGAAGTCTATCCTAGGCACTCAGGCTGCACTTGAATAGTGGAGCAGATAAACCATTTTCATCCATTTCCCTCCATTTCCCTCGTCACATCTAGCCTTCCCACCAGATACTGTTCTATAAGAGGAGGAAGAGAATGTTGTAACACAACTGAATTGTCACATCAGCCCCATGAAGTAGATTCGTCACCATTTTAACAGACACAGAATTTAAGTCCCAGGGAAGTTAGATAACTGCTCCCGTGTTTTACAAGCTAGAATTCACAAAGTCAAGATTCACATATGGGCGCGCTCCTCAAGTCTAGCTTTCCCTTACCTCCCTTGCCTGAGAAATTTGGCTACAGACGCCCATCCGGGGTGATTGTGATTACTGGCCTGACTGGCAGGCTGAAAACTCCTTCTCTGTGCTTGGGAAATTATTTCCCATTGGCAAAGGTAATCATTTAGTAGGAGAGATTGAAAATTGGCCGAAGGACCGTGAACACAGTACCATCATAAATAATAATGCATTCTGCTCCTGGAGAGGACTCTGGTGGGATGCTGAGCTGTTGGTGCATTCTTCAGCCCTCCCAGGCCTCTTCATTAATAAGCTGAAAGGAGTACACTCTCCTTCCTGCAAAGCATGTGGATTCTAAATTCACAGGGGGTGTAAGTCTTGGGAAAGACAGAGGAATACATAAACGATCTCAGAATTATGTGCAGCAAATACCAAAGCATATTTTAACATGATAAAAGCAGTGAGGGAAAGGAATCTGAAAATAACCTCCCTACTACAGTGCTCTCCTCTTTCTGGCAAACTTCATGGTTCTGCAGCTGTTTATTACTCAACCGTAAATCTTTAGTGACGGACTCCCTTTGCTCTTCCATTCTTTGTTGATCGTATAAGCTCCCTCCTCTCATTTAAGTACCTTTCAAACTTACAAACAGATTTATCTCCTAATTGCTATTTCATAAATACACTCTCTAGCCTCTGCAGTGAAGGAATGTATAATAAACAGCCATGCCCTTTCCTCACAGCTAGTGCCTACTGCTTCATCAAGTATTGGCACCCATAGGACGTAAAATTGCAGCTATCGCAGGATGCCGACTTGACAGCCAGGGAGATCTCTTCATAAATGAGGATGGTAAACAAATAACTCAATGAAAGATGTGGAGGCAGAAAGGTAGAAATGGTTAATAATAGAGTCAGTGGAGCTAGGGATATAGCCAGGAAAGGCCCTGTAGTATAAAAGGTCTTTGAGCTGAGTCTTAACTGATAAGGGTATTTGTCATGAGCATCACAGAAGGAAATATAAGAAAGATGGGAACATTCAAGACAGATTTAGCAGTTTTGATAAAAACGTGAAATAACCTAGTACCCTTAGTTAATTTAAATAATGTGTTATAAATGAGAGCATAGGATAAGGCCAGAAAGATAGGAAGGGGGCTGGGAATGAAAACTCTTGTATACCTGGCTAAAGGATAGACCTTATTTTGGGAATGGATCAGTTAGACATAAGTTTTCGACTAGGTGGTGACATTGTCAGATTTTTGTTTTATGAAGATTACTTTTAGGCTGGGTGCAGTGACTCACACCTGTAATCCCAACACTTTGGGAGGCTGAGGCGGGCGGATTGCTTGAGGCCAGGAGTTCAAGACCAGCCTGGGCAACGTGGTAAAAACACTGGAGTCCCAGCTATTTAAAAGGCTGAGGCAGGAGGATCTCTTGAGTTCAGGAGGTGGAGGTTGCAGTGAGCCAAAATCATGCCCCTGCACTCCAGCCTGAGCAACAGAGTGAGACCCTGTCTCAAGAAAAGATATATATCCCACCACTTTTGTGATGATTGTAGATGATTGGAGAAAGGAATGGAAGTGTAAGGCTGGAAATTTCGTTGTGAAGGCTCTTGCAGCCTGGTACGGGAGAAGTGATGGTTGGCCAAGCTGAGGCATGAGCAGCAAACACCTGGATTTGGGCTCATTACTGTAGTGTGGGCAAGTGTGCTACCTGGATTTGTTTTCATTTTGTATTTTCCTGAATGTGCCTTGAGGAAATTCTACCAGCGATTTAACATTTTATTCACTGGATCACCTCACAGAGTTCCTTAATCATTATAGAATCATTTTTTTGTCCAGTATGTCTCATCTGATGAGGGCTTTTTAATGCCACCCTATGAGTGAAAAGACTATGAGAGATTGATGCCGTTTGATCATGAGGTATTAAAAATTCTCATGAGCAGAACAGAGAAAACAATTTTAAATCAACACAGACACAAGAAAATCTGGGAAATTTTATTCTTTAATGTTGCAGGTTTTCAATGTGTTGAACTGAATTGAAGCTTGATGGATCTTAGACACATCATAAGCTATTTTAATAGTAGCGTGGTAATGTAGAAAAAGACAGGTTTGTAGTCAGACCTTCCTTAGTTTCTATCCAGTTTTGACCTTGGGAAAATTACTCTAGATTCGGAGTTAAGTTTTTGCCTTGGTATAATGAGGAACTATAATCACTACTGTATAAATATAGATTAGTTTTAGAGTATTTTTAGACACAAGTAAAAAGACAATGAAAATTGGCTTCAGTTACCAGAAAATTTACTGGCTCCTGTAAGTGAAAGATCCAGAAGTGGGGCTAACTTCAGGGCTGGCTGCGCAAGCAGCAGGCATCGTCACAGAGCCAGTTTCTTTCCATTTCTTTTCTCTGCTGTCTGCCATGTTAGTTTCACCATAAAGCACTTTGTTGTAGTAGTTGCAGGACGATACCTGGCAATAATTGGGGCTATGTTGCTTCCTGATTCACATCCATCCAGATGGAGTGACAGAGCCTCCCACAAGCACCAAACAGAAAGTTCTAAGCTTTGTGCTGGTTAGAGCACTCTTGAATCAACCCTGTGGTCCCTGGTATGGCAGGTGCTAATTGGCACCAGCCTGGATTACCTGTCACTCTGGTGAGAGGGATGAGATTGCCCTGGATGATCTGACTCTTGGTTTTACATGATCCTGAGTAGTTTGAAGTGTTGGAATAAGACCTAGATTTTCATATCAACATTTGATTTTGCTCTAAATACAGCGGACCTACTTTCAATGATCTTAATAATAACAATTTATGGTATATACCATATACATGCACGTAATAAAAGATTTCTAAATGGAAAATGTGAATGCATGCTTTCAAATTTTGTTAAGGCCTGTATGTGCTCAATAACAATAGATAGTTGTATTTATTACTGATTGCAAACATTTCATCTCATTTCTAACATTTTTCATGCCCCTCTCCATGAAGATAAAGGTGACCTTCAAGCTATTGAAAAACTTAGGAATGTATTAGCTTATACCATTGCTGAAAGTGAGCAGCAAAAAAGAGAGGGCCATCTACACTTTGCTGAAGAGTAATACTATGTCTATGGTTATTGTACTAGGCAAAGGGTAAAGCTTGAAGTAACGTGGCCTCTACCCTGCATTCCTCACTTTTATTATATGAGCAATTGATAATTAAGCAAAAAAGAATAATTATAATGATGATGTTATGTTAAGTATATAAATGAATGTGACAAGACAGGTATGGTTATTTTTGTCTTTGAATATTTTATTAGCTTTAGTAAAGCAAAAATTTTAAAACTTAACTTTCACTTTCATTTGCATAATATTTAAAATACTGTTTCATAATATTCCTATAGTTACAATTTATAAACAGTGCTTAACATGCTCTACTAAGCACCGAGAAGAAAAGAATGACTAAGCGAGGGTTCACGGCCTGGTGAGGAGAGTGCACACCGTAAAAGCACACACAGCATTTGGCGTCAGCACACAGAGAGATAACTGCTAGGCTATTAGCAAAACATAAAGTGATTTATTGTTTTAATGAAGTTAGTTAAATATAGCTGAGATAATTTGATGTCTCTTTTGTAGCTCCAATGATTGCTGGCTCCTGCAAGCCATCCTGTTATCATCAGAGCAGATTTACAGGTGCTTTAAAAACGCTGAGTTATAACTCACTAGTATCCTTTCGTTAGTTTGGACATTGTGGTCAGCATTAAAGACACACAGCAAAACAGAACACCAGACTGTGGATTAGGATCGGAAACATCAGAACGTATCTCCCCTTAGTAGGGGGTCATATCGTTTCATGACATTTTTGTTTGTTTTCAATATGTGCAGATATGTCTGTGTATATATGTATAATAATTGACTTTTGATGCATAATATTATTTCTTACTGTTGGTCTTGGACAAAAAAGTTTGAAAGCTACTGTGTCAACTGACCGGCAGCTGACGACGTACATCAGAGGAGTGCCTGCTCCAGGAGCTGGCATAAGACAGCATAGTAATGTTTTTCAGTCCTTTAACACAATGTCATTTACAACCGAAACTGCCTGTCTCCTTCAACGCCATCCACTCTGTCCAGACTCTTGCAGTGACCACCTCACTGTCCCTTTGTTTCAAGCCCCAGGACCCACCTCCAGCCACCTCCTAAACTCACCATTGGTCAGTTGGTTGGGTCACTCAGAAGTTTAAAGGCTCCAGAGCTGCAATGGTGGGTCACACACTTTCTTTGCTATTAGAATTAACTAGGAAATGCTCATGCAAGATACTGGTTTCTTTCCACCAATGCTGATGTCTTTCCCAAACCCACAGATTGAGTCAGTAAGCCTGATAAGAGCCAGGGAATTTTCATTTTTGAGGTTGCACTTAGGTAATTTCAATACAGGGTGGTCTGAAAATCACACTTTAGGAAAACAGTCCTCCAAAGCTGTGAACTTGAACCTCTTACTCATGTAGCTAACTTAAAATAACCTGATTACCTCTCACACACTTGATATCTAAAAATTTTATAATTTTAAATGATTACAAAGGAAGGCATAGTTTCCAGCACATTTTAAATGTTCACATTTAAAGTAAAACTGTAACATAGCTCTGTTTGTATATAACATATACGATTTGATGTCTACTGCTATCACTTAAAAACATACAAGAACACATCTACAGCTGTGTTACATCTTTCCTTTTCCTCAAACTGTTTCTGCATCTTTTGTCAAAGAGAAATAAAGCCAGATACTTTTTAAAGGCAGTAAAGACAGATTTTCTTAAGTACTAACTACTGCAGAGGGAAGAGAGCCCAGCGTAAACCAAGCTCCACTTTGCCAAAACAAAAAAGGCAGGATACTTTTTCAACATTGGAGTGTGTGAAAGGAAAGGCACAAGGGGCGTTAAGGGAGGTTTGGTCCATGTAACTGAACCATCTGGGTTTGCAAATTGGCACTTATCTGGAGAAGAAACAAACTGCTCATATCTTTATGACAGCAGATAGTTGTGCAAGTTGGAACAAGGCGCCCATGGAAGTGAGGCCCTTACCCTCCCACAGAGAGTTGGATCCTTGAGTGTTTATGTTTCGAAGAGATTGATCCCAGGTCCTTCAGGAAACACACTAGGTAGTAGACGGTTTACATCCCAAAGGGACAGAGAAAAGATTATAATTGCAAACTTTCTAAAGTAACTGCTGTAAAGAGGCGTTGAGAAGCCTATTGGCTTATCACCAGGTGTTGGCTGGAACGAACAAAACATTCTACTCACAGCTTTGAACTTTCTTGGCATTTTAAGGGGGAATGGAGTCATCCTAGGGGCATGGCCTTGCTAGAAGCCCTGCTAAAGTTTGGTCAAGTGTATTAGTGCAGGGGTTTGGGTGGAGTCATTTTGTGCGGAGAGTTTGTGTAGTTCTTACTTTCATATAGTGTTATTGTAATGCAATTCAATGTCTTTGTGCTTAAAAGTCATGTTTCTCTGCATCAGAAATAATTAAATAGAAAGTGACATTTAAAAAATTTCTTGTGACTCTAGGGTTTCAAGGTTTTTTTTAAATTCTATATTCAGTTATTTTTTCAATTATTGCAGCATATATTTGATCAGAGCAGCATTGATGTATTTTTTGATAAATAGCTATTAAATATAAAAATAAAATTCAAAATGCACATCTTAATGAGGTAGAGATTTAAATATTGTTTTTAATTGGTTTATGTGCTCTTGGATGACTATTGTTAGATTGAGTTCAGTGTCAGTATTCTATTTTATATTTGCATAGATATGAGAACTTAGAAACCTTGTTCACATAAGTAAGTAGATGGAGAAATTTTGCCATAGCAGAGTCACTTAATTATTTGAATTTCTTATAAGTTACAGACCAAAAATCATATAGCAAACTTTTGTTAAAAATTAATTTTTAATAATTTATCAGCAGACGCCTCATTTAGATCCTTCATAAATTGTGTTGAAAGCACAGCATTGGGCCTGTAATCCCAGCACTTTGGGAGGCTGAGGTGGGTGGATCACCTGAGGGCAGCAGTTTGAGACCAGCCAGGCCAACATGGTGAAACCCCGTCTCAACTAAAACTACAAAAATTAGCTGGGTGTGGTGGCAGGCTCTTGTAATCCCAGCTACTTGGGAGGCTGAGACAGGAGAATCTCTTGAACTCAGGAGGCAGAGGTTACAGTGAACCAGGATTGTGCCACTGCACTCCAGCTTGAGCGACAGAGAGAAACTCAAAAAAAAAAGAAAAGAAATTAAATGGGGGATATTACAGCTGATACCACAGAAACACAAAAGATCATTCAGAGCTACTATGAACACCTTTTCACACGCAAACTAGAAAACCCCGAGGAGGTGGATAAATTCCTGGAAATGTCCTAGATTAAATCAGGAAGAAATAGAAACTCTGAACAGACAAATAACAAGTAGCAAGACTGAAACAGTAATTTTTAAAACTGCCAACCAAAGAAGTCCAAGACCAAATGGATTCACAGCTGCATTTTATCAGGCATTCAAAGAAGAATTGGTACCAATCTTGCTGAAACTATTCCAGAAGATAAAGAGGAAATCCTTCCTAAATCATTCTGGGAAGCCGGTATCACCTAATACCAAAACCAGGAAAGATGTAACAAAAGAGGAAAGCTATGGGACCAATATCCCTGATGATCATAGATGCAAAAATCTTCAACAGAATAACCAAATCCAACAGCATATCAATATTGCATAATGAAGTGGGTTTTATACCAGGGATGCAGGGGTGAATTAACATGTGCAAGTAAATAAATGTGATATATCAGAATTAAAAACATAAACAGAATTAAAAACAAAAATCATATGGTCACCTCAATAGATGCAGAAAAAGTATTTGACAAAATCCAGCATCCCTTTATGATTAAGACCCTCAGCAAAATTGGCATATAAGGGACATACCTCAAGATAGTAAAAGCCATCTCAGACAGACCCACAGCCAGCGTTATACTGAACAGGGAAATATTGAAAGCATTTTCTCCAAGAACTGGAATAAGATAAGGATGCCCACTTTCGCCATAATGTTGATGCTATTCAGCATCATGCTAGAAGTCCTAGCCAGAGCAGTCAGACAAGAGAAAAAAAGAAAGAGCGTCCAGATTGGTAAAGAGGTATCAAACAGCCACTGTTCACCAAGTGATATGATTGTATACCTAGAAAACCCTAACAACTCATCCATAAAGCTTCTAAGTCTCATAAATTAATTCAGTAAAGTCTCAGTATACACAAATCCATGGCACTGCTATGCAACAACAATGACCAAGCTGAGAATCAAATAAGAACTCAATCTTTTTTACAACAACTGCAATAATAATAATAATAATAAAATACTTAGGAATATAAGCAAGGAGGTGAATGATTTCTGCATAGAAAACTACAAAACACAGCTGAAAGAAATCATAAATGACAGAAACAAATGGAAATACATCCCATGCTCAAGGATGGATAGAATCAATATTGTGAAAATGACTGCATTGCCAAAAGCAGTCTACAAATTTAATGCAATTCCCACCAAAATACCATCATCATTCTTGACAGAACTAGAAAAAACAATCCTAAAAATCATATGGAACCCCAAAAGAGTCTTCGTAGCCAAAGCAAGACTAAACAAAAAGAACAAATCTGGAGGCATCACATTACCCAACTTCAAACTATACTATAAGGCTATATTAATAGTTACCAAAACAGCATGGTACTGGTATGAAAATATGCATATAGACCAATGGAGCAGAATAGAGAACCCCGAAATAAAGCCAAATACTTACAGCCAACTGATCTTTGACAGAGCAAACAAAAACAAAGTGGGGAAAGGTCACTCTATTCAGCAAATGGTGCTGGGATACTTAATTGGAAAGCCACCTGTAGAAGAATGAAGCTGAATCCTCATCTCTAACCTGCTACAAAAATTAACTCAAGCTGGTTCAAGGACTTAAATCTAAGACCTGAATCATAAAAATTCTAGAGGATAACATTGGAAAAACTTTTCTCGACATTGGCTTAGGCAAAGTGTTTATGACCAAGAACCCAAAAGCAAATGTAACAAAAACAAAAATAGATGGTAGCTAATTAAACGAAAAAGTGTCTACACTGCAAAAGAAACGATCAGCTACTCGACAACCTACAAAGTGGGAGAAACTATTCACAAACTAAGTATCTGATAAAGGACTAATCCAGAATCTACAAGGAACTCAAACAAATCAGCAAGAAACAAGCAAACAATCCCATCAAAAAGTAAGCGAGGGACATGAGTAGATACTTCTCAAAAGGAGATAGACAAATGGCCAAAAAACAGGAAAAAATGTTCAACATCACAAATTATCAAGGAAATGCAAATCAAAACTACAATGAGATACCAGCTTACTCCTGCAAGAATGGCCATAATTTAAAAATCAAAAAATAGTACATGTTGGTGTGGATATGGTGAAAAGGGAACATCTTTACACTGCTGGTGGGAATGTAAATTAGTACAACCACTATGCAAAACAGTGTTGGAGATTCCTTAAAGAACTAAAAGTAGAACCATCATTTGATCCAGCAACCCACTAGTGGGTATTTAACCCAGAAGAAAAGAAGTCATTATATGAAAAAAGCACTTGCACACACATATTTATAGCAGCACAATTCGCAATTGCAAAAATACAGAACCAGCCTAAAATGCCCATCAGCCAACAAGTGAATAAAGAACATGTGAGATAACGTGCAGGCGCACACACACACACACACACCATGGGACACTACTCAGCCATAAAAAGAAATGAAATAATGACATTCGCAGCAACCTGGATGGAGTTGGAGACCATTGCTCTAAGTAACTCAGGAGTGGAAAACCAAACATCTTATATTCTCACTTATAAGAGGGAGCTAAGCTATGAGGACTCAGAGACATGAGAATGATATATTAGACTTTGGGGACTTGGTGGGGAAGGGTTGGAAGGGAATGAAAGATAAAATCCTGCACATCGGGTATAGTATACACTGCTCCTGTGATGGGTACACCAAAATATCAGAAATCACCACTAAAGAACTTTTCCATGCAAACACCACGTTTTCTCCCAAAACTACTGAAATTTTTTTTAAAAAGTAACTTAGAAAAAAAAGCAAAGCACTGGGGACCTTGTGACATGCAAGAAGAAGTTTGTTATCCAGTCACTGTGTAATCACCTGATGGGTTCTGTCTGCCACTGCAGAGACCCCAGCTTTGCAGTAAAGGAAGAGTTTAATTGACTTAAGGCTGGCCGTGCCATGCTGGAAATGGAGTTATCACTTAATTCACTTGAAGCCTTCTAGGTTAAGGTTTTTTAAAAGGCAGTTTGGGGAAAGGGGTGCGGGTGGCTAGGAAATGGGTGCTTGCTGTTGATTGATTGGGGTACAATCATAGGGTTGTGGGAAGTGAGCCTCCTGGGTGCCGAATTGCTTCTTGGTGGGTCCAGGTGGAGCCATGGATCTCAGACATGCAAAACATATGAATAGATATCTCAGAAGGCCCGTCTACAATAGTGATGTTATCTGCAGGAGTAATTGGAGAAGTTGCATATCTTGTGATCCCCAGAATGTAATAATGGCTGGCAATTGCTTATGTCTACATCTTAGCAGAATTCAGCTTTCTCTGTCCTCTTAGCCTGGTCATCTGTCATTCACTTTACAAAGGCAGATGAGTTTTGGGGCAAGGGCTGTTATCATTTAAACTATAAACTAAATGTCTGAGTGCTTGAAGGCTAAGGGCAAGATGGGGGTTGGCTAAATTAGATCTCCCCCACTGCCATAATTTTCCCACTGTTGAAATTTTTGCAAAGATGGTCTCCACTGGAGTCTGTTATACACTAGCATTCTGAATTGTCCCTTTGGTGTTCTGGAGTTTTTTAGAAATCAGGACAACGTATCAGAGTCAGACTCAGGAAGAGTGTCAGACATGCCTTTCTTATGTTAGTTGAAGGCTGTTGTGAAAGGGGAGTTGGGAAAGAGCACAGGCTTCACACCTTGATCGGTTTTAGGAAAGAATACTTAGAGAAGGTGGAAATTAATTTAGAGACGGATTCCCTTTAAACTGTCTGAGTCTGTGTCCCTGTTGGAAGGCTTTTTGTGCCAGTGGCACACATACCCCAGTTTGGAGACCACTGGCCCAAGGATAATGTGTAAGTTTCCCAGCGTGGCACCCCCGGTGGCCCCAGCGCCCTTTGCATCTCTTCTCCTGATGGACAATCCCTTGCCTAAGCACACACATACGCACATTTGCACCACCAAGAGCTTTTCCAAGTACAGCTTGGGAGTGAGACTGGAGGAGGAACAATGTCTAGCTTTGGGGATTGAATTCCTGGGATAGTTTAATCTTTTTCAGAATTGATTCCCCCTCCTTTCCCTAATATACTGCAGCTGCTGCTATGCACCCGCTCCTCTGCCCCATGAGACATCTTGAAGTCGTGAGCTACTGTTTTTGGTGAGGATATATTATATCCTGTAGGTTTTTTGGAGCACAGTAAAAGGTTGATAGTTATAGCCATAGAACATTCTTCTTTTATAAAAATCTTTATTTAATTAATTCCTTGTTCTATCCTCTTTGCCAGCAATCCACTCTCCCCTCCTTCTTCCACATGAACTCTTACTGATGCTTCAAGTCCTGCTTCAGGTGTCACCTCCTTTTTAAAGACTTTCTTGCCTTTCTAAAATAATTTTTTTCTTGATGTACCCACATACTTAATTTATATTTCTGTCACATTTTATAAATTTTTATTTCTGTGTTGACTTTTCCATTAGGATGTATATTCTTTCCAGGATAGTGATTCTGTCTTAATTTACCTTTGTATCCTCTGTGCCAAGGCCAGGCCTAGCACATATCGAGTATGAAAGTGTTTGAACATGAAAAGGAGGAGGGGGAGATGGATGAAAAATAGGGTGAGTTTGTAAATGGAAACCTATAAAAAGAGGACATCTGTGTATTTTTTTATTAGTTAAATAATAAACTGTTTGTAAACCCTGATTTTTTTTTTCACCTCACTCTGTAGGTAGCACCTGGGTTTTTCTTAAGTCACCTGCCATTTTCTAAATAACATCCTTATGTTCAAAGTCATGCTATGTTCTTTTTTCTTCTTCTTCTTCTTCTTTTTTTTTTTTTGAGACGGAATTTCGCTGTTGTTGCCCAGGATGGAGTTCAGTGGTGCGGTCTTGGCTCACCGCAACCTCCGGCTCCCAGGTTCAAGCCATTCTCCTGCCTCAGCTTCCTGAGTAGCTGGGATTACAGGCATGTGCCAGCAGGCCCAGCTAATTTTGTATTTTTAGTAGAATCCGGGTTTCTCCATGTTGCTCAGGCTGGTCTCGAACTCCCGACCTCAGGTGATCCACCTGCCTCGGCCTCCCAAAGTGTTGGGATTATAGGTATGAGCTACTGCGCCCGGCGCTATGTTCATTTTTAAAACAAAACAAGTCTGCTTAGCAAGATTTCACAGCCGTGAAGTATGTACAGATGATGTAGGTCATCTTGGTGAATTACGAATCAAGCCATTAGCTAAAACCTCTGGTGCTGATTATGTTGCTCCCCTGCTAAAGATCCTTTTATGCTTCCCAAGGTGTGATGTGATGATACGATCATCAGCTCAGCATGCAGGGCCCTTCCTCATGTTGTCATTTCTGCTTCAGTCTTCCTCATTCTCTGATAGACCGTTACTTATGTCAGAGACGTTTGAACCGGAGCAACTCCATCTTAAATAGGAGCTGGGTGAAATACGGCTGAAACCTACTGGGCTGCATTCCCAGGGGGTTAAGGCATTCTAAGTCACAGGATGAGATGGGAGGTCGGCACAAGATACACGTCATAAAGACCTTGCTGATAAAACAGCTTGCAGTAAAGAAACCAGCTAAAAGCTACCAAAACCAAGATGGTGACGAGAGTGAGCTCTGGTCATTCTGACTGCTACATGCCCACCAGTATCATGACAGTTTACAAATGCCATGGTTGATGTCAGGAGGTTACCCTATATAGTCTAAAAAGGGGAGATGTGAATAATACACCCCTAATTTAGCATATCATCAAGAAATAACCATTAAAATGGGCAATCAGCAGCCTCAAGGGGCTATGGAGTAGCCATTCTTTATTCTTTTACTTTCTTAATACATTTGCTTCCACTCTATGGACTTTTGTTTGTTTGCCTCTTTTTTATTATTATACTTTAAGTTCTCAGGTACATGTGCAGAACGTGCAGGTTTGTTTCATAGGTATACACGTGCCATGGTGGTTTGCTGCACCCATCAACCCGTCATCTACATTAGCTGTTTCCCCTAATGCTATCCCTCCACTAGCTCCCCACCCCCCAACAGGCCCGGTGTGTGATGTTCCCCTCTGTGTGTCCATGTGTTCTCATTGTTCAACTCCCACTTATGAGTGAGAACATGCGGTGTTTGGTTTTCTGTTCTTGTGATACTTTGCTGAGAATGATGTTTTTCAGCTTCATCCATGTCCCTGCAAAGGACATTACTCATCCTTTTTTATGGCTGCATAGTATTCCATGGTATATATGTGCCACATTTTCTTTATCCAGTTTATCACTGATGGGCATTTGGGTTGGTTCCAAGTCTCTGCTATTGTGAACAGTGCTTCAATAAACATACGTATGCGGCCAGGCGCGGTGGCTCAAGCCTGTAATCCCAGCACTTTGGGAGGCCGAGACGGGTGGATCACGAGGTCAGGAGATCGAGACCATCCTGGCTAACACGGTGAAACCCCGTCTCTACTAAGAAATACAAAAAACTAGCCGGGCGAGGTGGCGGGCGCCTGTAGTCCCAGCTACTCGGGAGGCTGAGGCCGGAGAATGGCGTGAACCCGGGAGGCGGAGCTTGCAGTGAGCTGAGATCCGGCCACTGCACTCCAGCCTGGGCGACAGAGCGAGACTCCGTCTCAAAAAAAAAAAAAAAAAAAAAAAAAAAACATACGTATGCATGTGTCTTTATAGTAGCATGATTTATAATCCTTTGGGTATATATTCAATAATGGGATTGCTGGGTCAAATGATATTTCTAGTTCTAGATCCTTGAGGAATCGCCACACTGTCTCCCACAATGGTTGAACTAATTTACACTCCCACCAACAGTGTAAAAGCATTCCTATTTCTCCACATCCTCCCCAGTATCCGTTGTTTCCTGACGTTTTAATGACTGCCATTCTAACTGGCATGAGATGGTATCTCATTGTGGTTTTGATTTGCATTTCTCTAATGAACAGTGATGATGAGCTTTTTTTCATATGCTTGTTGGATGCATAAACGTCTTCTTTTGAGATGTGTCTGTTCATATCCTTTGTCCACTTTTTGATGAGGTTGTTTTTTTCTTATAAATTTGTTTAAGTTTTTTGTAGATTCTGGATATTAGCCCTTTGTCAGATGGATAGATAGCAAAAATTTTCTCCCATTCTGTAGCTTGCCTCTTCACTCTGATGATAGTTTCTTTTGCTGTGCAGGAGCTCTTTAGTTTAATTAGATCCCATTTGTCTATTTCAGCTTTTGTTGTCATTGCTTTTGATATTTTAGTCATTAAATCTTTGCCCATGCCTATGTCCTGAATGGTATTGCCTAGGTTTTCTTCTAGGGTTTTTATGGTTTTAGGTCTTAAACTTTAAGTCTTTAATCCATCTTGAGTTCATTTTTGTATAAGGTATAAGGAAGGGATCCAGTTTCAGCTTTCTACATATGGCTAGCCAGTTTTCCCAACATCCTTTATTAAATAGGGAATCCTTCCCCCATTGCTTGTTTCTGTCAGATTTGTCAAAGATCAGATGGTTGTAGTGTGGTGTTATTTCTGAGGCCTCTGTTTTGTTCCATTGGTCTATATCTCTGTTTTGGTACCAATACCATGCTGTTTTGGTTACTGTAGCCTTGTAGTTTAGTTTGAAGTCAGGTAGCATGATGCCTCCAGCTTTGTTTGCTTTGCTTAGGATTGATTTGGCAATGTGGGCTCTTTTTTGGCTCCATATGAAATTTAAAGTACTTTTTTTCCAGTTCTGTGAAGTAAGTCAATGGTAGCTTGATGGGGACATCAATGAAACTGTAAATTACTTTGGGCCATTTTCACAATGTTGATTCTTCCTATCCATGAGCATGGAATGTTCTTCCATTTGTTTGTGTCGTCTCTTATTTCCTTGAGCAGTGGTTTGTGGTTCTCCTTGAAGAGGCCCTTCACATCTCTTGTAAGTTGTATTCCTAGGTATTTTATTCTCTTTGTAGCAATTGTGAATGGGAGTTCACTCATGATTTGGCTCTCTGTTTGGTATTGGTGTATAGGAATGCTTGTGATTTTTGCACATTGATTTTGTATCCTGAGACTTTGCTGAAGTTGCTTATCAGCTTAAGGAGATTTTGGGCTGAGACAATTGGGTTTTCTAAATACACAATCATATCATCTGCAAACAGAGACAATTTCACTTCCTCTTATCCAAATTCAATACCCTTTATTTCTTTCTCTTGCCTAATTGCCCTGGCCAGAACTTCCAACACTATATTGAATAGGAGTGGTGAGAGACGGCATCCTTGTCTTGTGCCAGTTTTCAAAGGGAATGCTTCCAGTTTTTGCCCATTCAGTATGATATTGGCTGTGGGTTTGTCATAAATAGCTCTTATTACTTTGAGATACGTTCCATCAGTACCTAGCTTATTGAGAGTTTTTAGCATGAAGGACTATTGAATTTTGTCTAAAGCCTTTTCTGCGTCTGTTGAGATAATCATGTGGTTTTGACTCTATGTGGCCTGCAAAGCCTAACATATTTACTGTCCAGCCCTTTATGCCACACCATGTCTAAACTAAAGTGCTCTAGTGGTTAGAGATATATCATGAGCCCTCCTGCTTACGAGCTTCCTCAAGTGCACTTTTAGTATTCTCTTTTTAAACACTGTCATCCATCCATCCATCCATCCATCCATCCATCCATCCATCCATCCCTCCATCCATCCTTCCATTCAACAGAGAGGCATTTGTTATATATGAGCCACAATTCTGGTCTTTGTGAATGTAGCAGTGACAAGCAATAAGCAATAGAAGCCCAGTGTGTCAGTTAGGAGGAAAAATACTACAGGGCCAGGAGAAAGAGGTGGAGAGAGTGCCAGGTTTCATGCAGTGGTCAGGGAAGGCCGCTCTGATAAGGTGACATTTTTGTCAAGTCCCAAGAGAAGTAGGTTGAGTCATGAGAGTGCCTGGGAGAATATTCCAAGTAGAGACTGACAATTGTGAAGACTCTGTGGGGGCTGCAAGGGTGCCAGGGTGTTTTAAGTGGCCTGAGAGTGTGAAGGCAAGGAAGGGACAGGATGAGAGAGGCAGGGTGAGGGGAAGATCACATGGGGCCTGATAGGGTATGAAAGACTGGCTTTTATTCTTAGTGAGTTGGGAAGCCATTAGACGGATGTGAGCAGAGGCGTAACTGGAGCAGATGTGTGTTTTTAAGATACCACGGGGCCACTGGGTAGTGCTGGCGTCACAAAGCAACCCCAGAGTCACAGTAGCCTAGCACAACAGACGCCTCCCTCAGGGTCCATACCCACTTGGGGTCTCCTCAAGTACCTTGTCAGGAGAAGGAGTGGGACTGGAAAATCGGATGTGATTGCCTTAGCCAGAGTTATACATGACACTTCTCACACTTTTCATGGGCCCACCTAGCCCTACAACCCTGTCTTACTACAAGGGGGTTGAGAAGCATAGAGAAGCAGATGAGATGTGTGATAGGAACCACTGTCTGCTACCGCCCACCCTTTTATTCACCAAGCCTTCTTTCCACCACAGAACGCACTCTGCTTCTCCACTGGAGGAAACCACCCAGGGTCCTAGTCACTCCAGGGAGCCCAAAGTCGGCATAATTCACAGTAGGCTGCGCATCAGGTCCAGTTGTGATGCAGACTGTGAACCAATGGGACAAATCCTCTGCCCTGCTTCCCCCGCACCCATCTCGACACCAACTTACGTGGTGAAACAGCAACAAGATAATTGCATTAAGCACTCACCTTGGAAAGGGAGTCAGTAAGAGATACTTGGCAGACACTACTGTGAGGCAGCTTTAAAAATCTGCTATACAGACATTATGAGGGCTTCCCTACTGTGGAGTAGGTAAGAGGCCTTAATTAGGCCTTAATTCTGCTTTCTAGGAGCAACCTTGTTGTCCTTTGTTCTCCACGACCCAGTTTCTTCCCTCCAGGGAAGACCTCTCCACTTCCTTCCTGGGCCACAGGAGGAGTGGATGTTGGAGGTCTGTATCCTCACGGTTGAAGGCGCAAGTGTTAAGTTTTAAATGCCTGTGACTACAGGCATTTTCAGCCCAGGTTTGTGGTTTCTTGGGCAGCATCCCTATCTCAGAAATTTAATAGGCTTCTTACTTATTTGATTTCTCTTAGTGTCATGTGCCCATAGCCACATCTACAGGGTCTTTTTGTTTGTTTTGAAATACTGTTCTATATATCTTTGATGTATCACCCCCATACATTCTCTCTCCACTTAAAGGGGGCTAGCTTAAAGCTCTCAGGTTTCTGTTTAAGAACGACATAATTAATTGGATGTCTGCCCTGAGTCATTTTGTCCAATTGAAAGAATTTACGGAGTGTCACGCCCTTGGTTTATCTCTTCCCTGAAGCATTTTAATCTTCTAAAGGTTTTACTTGGCATTTGTTATATAAGGATTTCTCCATCTTATCTCTTACTCGTGGGGTCTAGAATTAGTAAGTTGGTTTTTGTTTTTGTTTTCTTTTTAACCCAGCATGGCCCTGAACTTCTGGGCTGTTTATTCTGTTTCACTCCTGCTTCCGATCTGGATGGTACTTCTTTTAATACCCACAGCATCATATAGCATCCAACACGTTTCTGGTGTTCCATTTCCCAGCCTCTTTAGATCCCCAAGTTCATTAGGGGTATGATCTGCTCCCCAAGCTACCACAGATAATAGTTTTATTAAGTATTTTTTATAGCATGTCATAGATTATGGTGTTTTTCTAATCTTTTTTATTTTTTTTTCAATGCTTGATATCTAAAAACCAAAGCTACATATTGCCTCACTCTTGGTACCTGATGTATGTCAGAAAAAGCTAAGGTGTGTCGTGGCTTTCGGTGGATAGTCCCTCATGCACCTAATCCAATAAAAGACTACAAAGGGGCCACTACCACAAAGTCACTTAAGGATCCTGGCTGATGGAAGCCCCATCATTTTGTATTGGCACCATCTGGGCCCCACATTCTCCTCAATTGTTATGGCTAAAAAAGGGAAACTGGGCTGAGCACGGTGGTTCACGCCTGTAATCCCAGCTCTTTGGGAGACAAGACAGGCAGATCATGAGGTCAGGAGATTGAGACCATCCTGGCTAACTTGGTGAAACCCCGTCTCTACTAAAAATACAAAAAAATTAGCCGGGCGTGGTGGCGGGCGCCTGTGGTCCCAGCTACTCGGGAGGCTGAGGCAGCAGAATGGTGTGAACTTGGGAGATGGAGCTTGCAGTGAGTCAAGATCGCACCACTGCACTCCAGCCTGGGCAATGAGTGAGACTCCATCTCAAAAAAAAAAAAGAGGGAAACTGGAAACTGGATAGTGATCCATGTGGTTTTTTAATTGCCCGGCTCAGAAATGGTATATATCACTTCTGCTCAGATTTCATTGGCTGGAACACAGCTCATCCTAATTACAAGGGAATTGACAAATGCAGTGGAAGGGATGGAATGCGGAATGCTTATGTTTGCACACTGGGAGACAAGGTAGAACCGTTGCAGTGCTCTTCATGAGAGATGATGGTGCCTGGGAACTGAGTGGTGGCAGTGAAGGTGATAGGAAGTGGTTAGAGCCCAGATATATTTTGAAGCTTGACCAATAAGATTTGTTGATGCCATCGATGATTCCTCAGTCCCTCCACCCTCTTCTCACTATATTATCTTCCATTATATGTGTGGTTTCTTTGTAAACCTGCTTCATGTTTTTATCTCATTTTTTATAGGTCTTGGAAAGTAGATGTTTAGTACCTATTTATTAAGTGATGAAACAGTTTAGCCACTTATCTTTATTTCACAAAATCCATTATTATTTTTCATAGCAATTACAATTGCTGCAGGGAACAGTTAAAAGTATGATCTTGGTTGGATATTATAGTAATGATGTACATGAATGACATGTTAATGCTGTGGGCTTGAGAAAAGAGTGTTAAGAATAATGGTACCATGGGGCCACTAGATACAACAAAGAAATTGCCATTTTTTTACTCTGGTACATTTTTTTCCAATCATTTCTTTCTTTTACTTCTGTTCCTTCCATTATAGAACAGTTTAAAGAAAATAAATCTACTAGATGTAAATTCAGTGTTAAACATATATTTTTTAATCATACCCTGGAGTCTTTCAGCAATGAACCTGTTTTTACAAAGTATAGTAATAAAAAGCTTGAATTAAGTAAAACGCCTAGTCAAATAAAACACCTTACATATTTTTAATCATAATATCATTCTGCTTCTTAGAGGTTTCCTTAGCTAGCTCAGGAAAATTAACTTAGGATTGCATTTATTTGCACTCTGCCTTGCTCAGTGTCAGGTTATATAGTTATTTTGAAATGTTTAGTTCTCTTGAAGGATTATTTTAAATAGAAAAAGAAAATTTTCTAATGACACTGTAGTGATGAAGTCAAACAATTTAAACTCTTGAAAAAGTTGCACCTGTCTCTCATAACCTACGACAAGTTTTCTGAAAGCATAGACTTCCGTGTGAGGGCTAGACTCAGTAATGCTGAGGAGACAGTTGATACATACAAAGTAGGTGGGTTATACACTTGGATGTTGGAGCAGAGGACTTGCCAGTGGAATGCTTGTAGAGGCTAGGTTGACCCTGGATGTCTCGGTAATGAAACATAACTAGAAATTTGCCTTGCGAAAAAGAGGGGAAGGAACATTTTATTGAGACAAGACGGCAAGTAAGAGCACCAGGTAATGACAAAGAGTCAGTGTGGCTGTAGCTTTCGGTTCGGGTTACAGTTATACCATGAAGCCAGAGGCTTAGCTAGAGACCAGTTTGTGAAAGTTCTTGAATTCCGTGCTAAGAAATTTGGGGAACTTATTTAAAAAAAGGTTTTTCTAAAAGGGAATTATATGACAGATTTATTAGGAAGATGACAAACTAACAGTGGGGAGGATGGCGTATGTATTTTATCCATTGGTCAAATTAAATGTCAGCATCTGTTTACTGAGTACTTACTATGGGCAAGGCACTGTGCTGACTGTTTTATAAATTGTCTTAAGTTCTTAAAATTGTGCAGCAGGGGTCTTTTTTTTTCATTTTGTAGGTAAGGAAACTAAGGCTTCAAGCACTTTGTCAAGTTTCCTAAAGTCATACCAGTAGTAAATACTAAACACACGTTTTCTGAATGTATTGTTCTTCCTGCTTACCATATGTTCATTCCAAGGTTGGTTGACAAAGGCTAGTCAAGACTTGGACAACAGAGATCTCATCTGGACCTCTTTAAGGGGATAGGGACCCATCGTTTCATCCAGGACCCTACTTCCTACATGTGTGAATTAGCTGCCTGTCCCTATTCTATAGCCAGTCTGTTTCTGAAACTCTTCCATATCACACAGTAGGCTAGGAAGAGTGTATACATTTGGCTAGCTGATATAGCCAAGTAATTTCTGAAATGTAGATTTCTTGGAGAAACAAATATGAATATAAAAAAGATTTGCTCTACTATAAATTTTAACTCTTATTCGGCCTTGATTTTGTCATTCAGCATTCAACCAGCATATGCACTCTCTAATAAACTCAGAGCCTATGAGGATGCAGAAATCGTTGAGTGGACGCTGTGTGATGCAAGGTGACAGGGAGCACCGACTTGGTACAAGTGATCTGGATTCTAGTTTTTACTCTTCTCATTCACACAATGACCCCTAACATACCACTGAGCCTCCTGGAGCTCAGTCTCTTGGTCTACATGTATGAAGGGAGGGGTGGTTTGTTGAACAAAACACAGATCTAGTATTTTGTATTTCTAAATCACAGGGAGGAGTTCACAGTTTATTTGTGGGATAACACATTAACACAATTAATACTTGTCAGTCAATGGTGGGCTCTGATTTTTTTAATGGCTTAGAACCAGAAATTTGGTAAGAAGTAGGGACTACGGAACTTGTTTGAAAGCTGCATTTGCAATGCATTTCCAATTTCATTGGAAATAGTACTTTCCTAAAGATCCCTTTTATCAATATTTGCATAGGATTAGGAAAATGTCCCCTGTCAGCATTTTACAGTCATAACTCTGTTGAGTAACTTGGAGTAACTTGGAGGGAGCTAATAGGAAAGGAAGGGTCTGGGGGCAGCTTACCTCCTGTTGTGGTCACTCATGCCGTGTATTTCAGCCTAGTCCTACTCTTTAGAATGACCAGACATTTACAATGACTGCTTTTAGGAAATAGAAAAAAAAAAATGAGATTCTGTCATAGGAGTCTTTATCTCTTTTATTAAAACAAAAAAATCAACACATCCTTTTGAGGATATAGTAAAAATGTACTTGAGTAGCTGACAGAAGACTACAGTCCAGGATCCAAAGCAGCACAAATCAGTGAGGCCTGAGGAGGCGCCAGGGTATCTCAGAGGCGTCTGCTTCTTCCATCAACAAAGCACAAAGTTTAGACTTAGTTTTGTATTTTTGAGGGTCAGAGCTTAATATTTTAATATTAGAAAGATATAACTCCTGCACATTCTTGAGGATAAATGAGCTTAGTATTTTATTAATTAGAAACATATAACTCCCATATATCTAACACAGTATACAGGAGTCTGATGCATGTCACTGAATAAATGGGTGAAAACAATGGTATGGAAACTTTGGAAAGAAGGAAAGAAAAAAAAATAGCTCATAATCCTAACACCTTAATAATATATATATGCATATGTCTGAATACATATTTAATATATTTTTATACATACATATACTTTATATGCATGTACAGGTTGAATTTCCTGAATCTAGGAATCTGAAATGCTCCAATATCTGAAACTTTTTGAGTGCCAACATGATGCTCAAAGGAAATGCTCATTGGAGCTTTTGGATTTCAGCCTTTTGAATTAGGGATGCTAAATTAGCAAGTATTCCAAAATAAAAAAAAAAAAATCTGAAATCTGAAATACTTCTGGTTCCAAACATTTCAGATAAGGAGTACTCAACCTGTGTGTGTGTGTGTGTGTGTGTGTATATATATGTAAAATAGAAAATATATAAAATACATATATATTGTATATGCAGATATAGTTTGAAGTTTAATGTAAACATTATCTAGAAAGTTTTATATTCTGATTTCTAAGATTTAACGTTCTATGACAAACATATTCCAAAATGTTTGGATAATGTTTTTATAATTCTAATTTTAATGACTACATAACTTTCCAGCCCGTTATTTATTATAAGCTAGTTATCATTTCTTCTATCAATTAGATTACTTTTGAGGTTATGTTAATAGTCTTATTCTAGTTAAAATCTTTATGCCTGTATTTATTTTCTTCTTTTGAATCTTTTTCTTTTAATAAGTGATCAGAACTGGGAATGTGGTGGTAGAAATGGCTCCTCATTTTTGCACTGTAACCAGCAGTCAGTGTGAATACTAGTTTCATCACTTTACCTGCTTTGGATATTAACATTTTTAAAAATCTTAATTACTAGTTTGATAATGCAAATGGCACCTCACTTTTTGTTTTCTTCACAGAAGAAAAACTAGTATAACAAGTGCTATTTATTGGTTAAAATCATATATACAAAAATTTCAGTATTGTTTTAACTCATTAACATTTGTTGAATATGCAAGATGTAATAATATAGGGTTCTTTTGTCTCACAATTATTTAATTCTTTTTTTAAGCTGTCTGTAGAAGCCCGTAAAGAGATGACTAGAAAGGCTATTAAGACAGTCAAACATTTTATTGAGAAGCCAAGGAAAAGAAACTCAGAAGATGAAACTCAAGAAGCCAAGGATTCTAAAGTTACCTATGCAGATGCTTTGAATCATCTGGAGAAATCACTTGCCCACCTGGAAACCCTGAGCCACAGCTTCATCCTTTCTCTGAAGAATAGTGAGCAGGTAAAGAAATGGGAACTTCTATATGCTTACTCTCTATCAGTATATTATTTCTTTTTTCCTTTAAAGTTACATTAGTTGTTTTGACAGAGTTTTCAGACTTGCAGATATCCTTGAAAATAGTCCTCAAGCCTTTATTGGTTAATCTCTTCATTACCACTTGATTGACAATTCAGTTTCCACTTCTTTCAAAACGATGTTGAGCCACTTGGCACAGCTGATATGGGGCAATAGAGGAAGTGGGTGAGAAGGGTGGAAGTGGAGACAACAGCAGGAGTTGAACACTGGATAGCGGCCTGGGGTCGGGGGAGTGGTCTCTAAAATTAAGAAATGAGAAGACAATGGTGCTCAGACTTTACTTCTACCTGGTAGAATTTAAAAAATAAAAATAAAAATAGGCTGGGCTCGGTGGCTCATGCCTGTAATCCCAGCACTTTGGGAGGCCAAGGCAGGTGGATCACAAGGTCCAGGAGTTTGAGACCAGCCTGACCAACATGGTGAAACCCCGTCTCTACTAGAAATACAAACATTAGCCGGGCGTGGTGGCACGCACCTGTAATCCCAGCTACTCAGGAGGCTGAGGCAGGAGAATCGTTTGAACCTGGGAGGCGGAGGTTGTGGTGAGCTGAGATTACACCGCTGCACTCCAGCCTGGGCGACAGAGTGAGACTCTGTCTCAAATAAATAAATAAATACATAAATACATAAAAATTTTGATTTTGTTTTCCCTTCTAATTTTCAGAAAAAAATCAGAAATAGCCTCTTATGTCTACCCTGTTTTTTTTGTTGTTAAATGTATACCCTTAACCTGTTTTTATGTTGCATGTTTCCAACGTAAAATAGAATTTCATTATTGAGAGGAATTTTTTGACTACTAAAATTGCTTCTAGTTGGCTTCTAGTTTCTTGGTGTCTCAAAAACAGCATCATGAAGTTTGAGGTCCCCTACCTGTGATGAGGTTTGAAGACCCAGGTGTTAGGACTATACAATGAAACCCAAAGCTCTCTGAGGCCCTTAGAGATTTTGTTCTATATTTTAACAATTGTGGGAGTTGAGATAATTTTTTCTATAACTGGAAAGTTGATAAATCAATAAATAAATGGTTTCCATATAAGTGAAAACAGTGCTTATATATATGAATAATATTCCATTTGCCCTTTAATACTATGGTAAATGAACCTTATAAGTGGCCATTAACCTCCTCTTTTATTTTTCTTAAACCTTACACATTTATTGAATTGTATTCTTGCCTTGTAGAATGACTAGAAAGATCAGTCAGTGGAGAGTTCAGATAATGAGCAAATGGGAGACTTCAAAATTTGTACAAGACATAAATGCAAAGCCCTCATTGAAAAGATAATGGGAAGAACTTAAAAGTTTGAAAGAAATTTTATTCCATTTTGTGTTTTGGAGTGCCTATTTTTCTGTCTGGTGAATAATGTTAAATAATGGTATGAACAATATAGAAGCCTTTGCAGGGAACAGATTGGCTTTAGCAATCTTGGTTTTATCCTACTGACATTTACAGCACTACAGTTCATAATTATGAGAACTAGAGTAAAATAATCTTCAGGGAAAAGTGGTTTATACTTACTATAAATTTTTAAAGTACTCATTTTTAAATAAACACATTTAAAATTATTTTTAAATTTATATTATTTTTTAATATACTATATTAAAACCTAGAGAATTGGCATTACTCTCTTTGGAACAAGTATTGTCTTTTTTTTTTTTTTTTTTTTTTTTTTGGTCTCACTCTGTTCCTCAGGCTCACTCACTGCAGCCTCTACCTCCTGGGCTCAAGCAATCCTCCCACCTCAGCCTCCTGAGTAGCTGGGACTACAGGTGTGTGCTACCACACCCACCTAATTTTTTGTATTTTTTGTAGGGACAGAGTTTCGCCATGTTGCCCAGGCTGGTCTCAAAGTCCTGGGCTCAAGCTGTTTGCCCACCTTGGCCTTCCAGGTCTGAGCCACTTCACCCAGCCACAAGTATTGTCTTCCAATACCTAGAATAGTTTATGGGGGGATTTAAGGGGATTATTGATAAAAAAAAAAAACATGTTTGTTTCATCTAAGATGTGACGTAAACGTACCATATAGCTACTTGTGAGTGCCTTCAGTTAGACTCTGGATGGTCCATAATAGAAAACTCTTGAGGTTCCTAAATTAGACATTAGTTAATTTTATTAAGGCACCATGTATAGCAAAAATGGGAAATAACCTTCAACCCCATGCATTTATCCCTTTTATAGTTCAGACCTTCATTTTAACATCCTTAATTATATACCCAGTACAAAAAAATCTTATATCCTCATGAAGGTTAATTTAACCAAAGTTAAAGGCTTTCATCCTACAGAGCCTCAGTTCCCTCTTCTCTTAGGTGAGGATACTAGGAATTGCCCTGCTTAACTCATAGGGATTTTTGGAAATAGAGAATTTCACAGCGGGCAGAACAGTAAAATGAAACTTCATGTGCCCAACTCCCAGCTTCAACAATTATCAAAACATGCCCCATCTTAATGCATACTGCTGCCTTCCCTTCCCTTGCTCTTGTGGATTGTGAAGCAAATCTCAGTCATCTTTTCATTTTATTCATAAATACCTCCCTATCTATCTCTAAAAGATACTTTAAAATAACCACTATAACATGATCACTAGCAAAGAAATTAATAGACATTCTTTAATATCATCAAATATTCAGTTAATATTCAGATTTTTCTCATGGTTGGTTTCAAAGACTAAACAGTATATTCAGGATTACAAGGGAAACGATAAAGAATCTGGAAACAGTTATCATCGTTAAGTGACTGTATTTGGTATGCCAAAAAACAATAGCTTGCCTCTTATTTCTTAAATTATTTGTTACAACATTGGAGAGGCAGGCAGTGTGGCCTAGGGCAGGGGAGTAGACTTGGGATCTAATCTTAGCTCTGCTAATTGGTAGCCATGTGACTTTGGTCATGTTACTCAATCTCCTTGGTCTTTAGTTTCCTTTTTTATAACATGGAGCTAATTTAAAAATACTTACAGGGTTTTTACAAGTATTAATTTAGATACCATATGTATAATACCTGGGATTACATAGTTGTAGTTCAATAGATTATTATGTGGTTGTAGCGCATTAGTGATAATAATAATAGAAAAGCTCATACTTACTGAGCATTACTTTATTTCCAAAGTGCTAAAGAACTGATTTTTATATTATCTCAGTTAATGTTCACAACACCCTCTATTCACACGACCCTATTTTCCTCATCCTCATTTTACAGATGTTGAAATTTGAGATCACAAAGGCCCACTAACTAGTAAATGGTAAAGCCAGAATTTGCACTCAAATGTGGGTGATCCTTGAGCCTAAGCTCTTAATAACTAATACACGCGCTTTGGTATGGTGTTGCTGCTTGTCATGTATTTGGTTCCAGGATCTAAATATGTTTCACTTTGTGCATGTAGATACATTTAATTTCTGTTTAAGTGTTGATTACCATGTCTTTACAGGAAACACTGCAAAAATACAGTCACCTCTATGATCTGTCCCGATCAGAAAAAGAGAAACTTCATGATGAAGCCGTGGCTATTTGTTTAGATGGTCAGCCTCTAGCAATGATTCAGCAGCTGCTAGAGGTGGCAATTGGCCCTCTTGACATCTCACCCAAGGATATAGTGCAGAGTGCAATCATGAAAATAATTTCTGCATTGAGGTAAGCTACAAAATGATCATTGTGGAAAAACTGGGGTGACACTTTGTCAGTGATGGTGCTAAGCTATCATCTTGTATGTAAAAGCATTTTATAAGTTTTGAAGGACTCTACAAAAGTGAGAGATTATTTTTAGAGTTCTCATAGTCTTATGTCTTCAGAATGGAGACCATGAAAATGTTTCATTGTTGGTACTGTGTATAGCATCTTAAGCTATGTAATTTCTGGTTGGACCCCGTTTTACAAAGTTTTCTTGAAATAAGGGAAAGGCCAAAATGGCATTTGACACAGGTAAGTAAGTTTCAGACTGTCCTGTGACTTCAATATGGTTTTTCAGATCTTACCATTTCTAATTCCCATTCTTTGTAGTAGTAGGAAAATGGTTCCCAGAAGGTTCTTTTGAAAAACACAAGACAAGGTTAATCATACACTGATGAAGTTAGACATCTGTAAAGTGTCTTTAGACATTATTTACCTGCAATTAATGGCACAAAACCAACAATTGAGAAATTCTTGCTTTGTGTCGACATGCGGGTGCCTTTGTAGGAATGCATCTAAGAGGATTAGAAAAGAGGCAAAAGTGAAGCTAAGAAAATAATGAGGCATCAAGTACTTTCTGTGAATAATGCAATTAGGCTAAAAGATTTAGTTATGTTTAATTTATTCTCCTTTTAAGCATTCTTTTTAATTCTGTATTGCTCTTGAGGAACTTTTTGATTAAATGCATGTCAGTTTTCTGCAGCTGAACTGAAATCAAATGAGCCTTTATCAGTTTAATTACCCCAGCCTCATACAGTTTTTACCTTAATGCTCTGAGGTATCCATTAATTTTATATATAGGGAGATATATAGAATTTCATAACTTTTTTTTAGAAGAACAAATTTCAAATTAATAAAGCTTAGTTTTATTGTTTGCTTATTAGGATTTTTTGATGTTGGTTGTATGAACCAGTGTCCTCTTTCAAATGATGACAGATATTTGTTGGCCACATTTTGTACCTTTTGGTTTATGGTTATCTTTTTATTATTTCTTAAACCAAGTTTTAGATGAAGCTCACAAAAATATGCATTTTGAAAAATTAGTGTTTTGATGAATTTAGTTTATTTCTTAAAATTGCCCATTTTCATGAATAATTAAAATATGATAGAATAGTTTTATGTTTATAAATTTTTGACATAAATTATACTTATCTTTTTCTGCATCCAATTCTACCACTACAGATTTGGTTCTGATCCAATAAATGGTATACTTGGCACACAGAAGACATTCAATAAATGTTAATTAAATCTTGCAGCAATAGAAGGAAAAGAGAACTTAAGGAATTCAGCTACTTCTGTTTCTAAGGAAAATAAATTTTTATTGACAATGTTCATAACATTTACCTTTTAGGAAGTTAATAAAATGTAGTAGGCACGAAATAACAAAGACATGAAAGGAACCGAATCTAACAGTTGATTTATATCATTAAATTATTAGAAAAACTCATTGAAAATATATTTTTCCTCTGTTGCATTTTGAGGATTCACTAGAGTTCTACACATAACATCTGTAAAATGGGCATAATAATAGTACTTGTCTCATAGGATGTTGCGTTTAATAGTGGCAGAATATATGTGAACTGTTTAGCGTTACCTGGTACTTATTAGTAGCAAGTAAATATTAGTGCTTTCTTTTAAAAAAAAACTTCAACTGGAGGATGTAAATCATTATTACATTTAATGCTGAAAGTAGCTCATACAGTTGATGTTCAATGAATGTTTTTCGAATGACACAGTGCAAGTAGATTGTGTTATTCTCTTGATAGGAAAACATGCGTATATTAGACTGAGCCCCTTAAGGGCAGAAAATGTTTCATTAGCACCTAGTGTAGGGCTTGGTACATTTGTAGATATCACATAGCACAAATGACTGTGGGCAGGTAGTATACCATGCCAAAATTCAACCAGGTTCATTTAAGCGTGTGAATACCAAGTTTATTTCTGAGACTGGAGTGATCCTTTTCTGAATCAGTTTCTCTCTCTTTTCACAGTGGTGGCAGTGCTGACCTTGGTGGGCCAAGGGACCCACTGAAGGTCCTGGAAGGTGTTGTTGCAGCCGTCCACGCCAGTGTGGACAAGGGGTAAGACTAGAACAGTATGTGCATCTTCATTAACTGGCTTTCCTCAGAGTATTAGAATTGCTGTTAGTATCCATGTGTATGAGGCTTCCAAGACTAAGCCACATTTTTAGGTGTTTTCTGAAAGAAGAATCGAGGACCTGCGGCTCAGTTCTTCCTCAGAAGAACTGGGAAAGGAGCGGCTCTGCACCTGGAGACGTGGTGTTCTTAGCTCTGTGCTGACCCCACCAGCTCCAGGTCCTGCTTGCCATGGAGAGCATTGTTCTCTCTTGCCTCCTTCACAGCCATTAGAGATAATAATCATCATAATCATTCTGTCAGGGCAGAAACTGCTCTGAACTTCCTACAAGATAAGGGATTCTCATCTCCAACACGTTAACTGTATTGATTAAGTATGGAAATTCCTAGGGTGAGTATATATGTTCTTTAAAAAAAAAAAAAAAAAAAAAACTTTGCATAAATTAAAGTCTGCCTTGTTTTAGGACTCAAAGTATACAGGCTTTATAAGCCTAGAAAAATGTATAGCTCTCTGATGCTATTTTTAGAAAGAATTTTTCGTTCAGATACAATGATATTGATAAGAAAAAGAGCAGCCACAAATGAACGGTTATGCATGTCCTTGAAATTCACAAAGGCCTTTACAATGCCTAATATCCATGTCAGCTGTATAAGACCTCTCCCCAGTTTCTTTCTTTAATTGAAAATGTGATCGAATATAACGAAGACGGGTTTCAGAAAACTCCCCATAGTTCCATTTGGTAACATTTTTATTTGCATGTTACCTACCAGTTATTGTTCAGGTACAGATATCTTTCTATATAGTTTCAGTTTAAATGTATAAGCTTTTGTATTCTCTTATTTATTTGCTATTGTAAGACTTTCCATTGATCTTTGTAGATTTAATGATTATTGTGATTATTATTTCTAATGGCTGGATATGTTGTTGCCATTTTCAGAGGAGGACCTAAAAGAAAAGCTCAGAGAGAGGAGTTGACTTGCCCAGAGTTATAGAGCTGGGAAATAGAACCCGGATTCCACCCAGGCTCTAAATGATAATGAAGTACTCAGATGCCGATGCTTTCATAGTCTATTTCCCTGCATTGCTTTGTGCACAAGGTTTGAGTGACAGAATATAGAATGAGCTATGTAGGTGAAGATGGAAAAACATTGCAAGCAGGGGCTTCTACTTCCTGTGCTTTTTACCTTGCACAGTGTTTCTGAACCCCTTTGCTTACAGTTCTTCAGATAGGAAAGTCGCTGTAGCAGTGGCTAATTTAGGCCCCCCATTTTAAAAAGAAATTAATGATTCGTGGGGTGTACTGTGTGCCGTGCTCTGTGTGAAGTCACAAAGGGGTCATGTGGATAAGAAATAACCTCTAACCCCAGGGAGCTCACAGTCCTGCGGGGGAGACGATCTGGCCTGTAGCCATAGTCACTGTGCTATGGAATGGGAAGCGCTGTATGGAAGGCAGAGTGGAGGGAGTAGTTAGGGCAGGATACACAAAGGGTGACACAGAGCTGGTCAGTGAAAGAAGAGTCTGTTTGGAGGAGATAGATGATGGTATTCCAGGCTGAGGCAGCTGCCTGAGCAACTGCACATGCAGCAGGGAGCAGAGCAGGCAGAGACGCTACATGGGAAACACTTACCCTCCTTCCGGGGCCCATCTCACTGCTGCTGTCTCATTCCCAGTGTGTCAGTGAGTTCTCAGCCATCGGCTCCCAGGGAGCTGCTGTCAGCAGCGCAGCTTCTCTCAGGCTAGGCTGACTCTGGATCCTGGCCTCCCAAGATGAAAGGGTCTCAACAGGTACTGTTTTAGGCCCCTTTCAATGGGGCTTCTTAGTCTTGTCCCGCTGGGGACATCTCAAGAATATTAAAAGGCAGTGTTCCTTCTTAGTGAATTTCTAGCCACGTATACAGAAGAATCCAATTTGAGACTTACTCTAATACAGACTATTTTTTAAGGTTTGAAAAAGACATTAGGGAGTGGAGGAACAGAAAAAGATCTTACTTTTTATTCTAGGGACACAGAATAACAAAGCCTTCTTAACAAAAAAAAAAAATCAGGGAATTTTTTTTTTTTTTTTGCCTAAAAAATAAAAAGAAGAAAGACAAAGCCATAACTTTTATTTTGTCAAGTATTTTTTGAATCTGCACAGTCAAACCTGACACCCTTTGTTTGGGTTTCCCTTCCCAATAATGTGCCTGGCAGAGTCATGGAAGGGAGGCTGTTTATGTTTTCCAGGTAGCTCCAAGGAGGGTCTTTGCAGTGATATGGTTATTCTGGTTTTTGAAAGTAATGCTCTCAAGTTATTCATTCCTTGACCTGACATGATAGCCTAACCTCCAGGAGCCCGTGCCAGGCCTTATGTGCCCCTCACCCTTTCTCTTATTGACATACCAAGCCTCCCTCAGTCCCAAACTCATAACTTGGACATCCACTACCCTCCATAGTGTCTGTTTTGACAGTAGCCTCACTCATACACATCTTCAGATGTCACACACACAGGCGCATTACATGCTCTTGGGTTAGGTATACACTATCCCACAATATCCCTGGCAGGGAGATTGCATAAAAAAGTAAGAATTTGAGGATGTGTGTTGACGGCCACCACCAAATATTTGGTTTTGTGGTTAATTTTAGCAATTTATGCCATTATTCACATGTCCTCTTTTTTTTTTTTTTTTACGTGGAGTTTTGCTCTTGTTGCCCAGGCTGGAGTGCAGTGGCGCAATCTCGGCTCACTGCAACCTCCACCTCCCTGGTTCAAACAATTCTCCTGCCTCAGCCTCCTGAGTAGCTGGAATTACAGGTGCCTGCCACCATGTCCAGCTAATTTTTGTATTCTTAGTAGAGACGCGGTTTTGCCATGTTGGGAAGGCTGGTCTCAAACTCCTGACCTCAGGTTATCCACACGCCTCGGCCTCCCAAAGTGTTGGGATTACAGGAGTGAGCCACCACGCCTGGCCAACATGTCCTCTTTTATCTTTTTATGTTGGCGCAAATATTATTTGCTTCTTTTAAATTTAAATTTTTATATTGTATAATTGACACGTAATAATTGTACACGTTTATGTGGTACAATGTAATGTTCCTTTTTTTTTTTTTTTTTTTTTTTTTTTGAGACAGAGTCTTGCAGTATTGCCCAGGCTGGAATGCAGTGGTGGTATCTCAGCTCACTGCAACCTCTGCCCCCCGGGTTCAAGTGATTCTCCTGCCTCAGCCTCCCGAGTAGCTGGGATTACAAGTGCCCACCACCATGCCCGGATAATTTTTGTATTTTTAGTAGAGACGGGGGGGTTTCACCATGTTGGCCAGGCTGATCTTGAACTCCTGACTTCAGGTGATCTGCCTGCCTTGGCCTCACAAAGTGCTGGGATTATAGGCGTGAGCCACCACACCCAGCTTGTAATGTTTCAATGAATGTATACATAGCATAATCATAAAATTGGTATAATTACCATATCCATCACTTTAACCATTTATCATTTCTTTGTGGTGACAATATTCAAATTCTTCTAGCAATCTTGAAATATTTAATACATTGGTCTGATTCATCCTACTGTATAAATAAGACACCAAAACTTATTCTTCCTGCCCAACTATAAGTTTGTGCCTATTGACCATCCTCTAGTACCCCACACTCTGCTCCCCGGAAACCACCAATCTACTCTCACTTCCATGAAATCAACGTTTTTAGATTCCACATATGAGTGAGATCATGTGGTATTTGTTTCTGTGCCTGACTCATCTCACTTAACATAATGTCCTCCAGGTTCATCCATGTTATTGCAGATGACAGGATTTCACTGTTTTGTGGCTGAATGGTATTTATATATACCACATTTTCTTCATCCGTTAATCTTTAGATGGGCATTTAGGTTGATTTCATATCTTGGTGATTATGAATAGCACTGCAATAAACATGGGTGTGCAGAAGTTTCTTCAACATACTGATGTCATCCCTTTGGATATATACTCAGTAATGGGATTGCTGCATCAAATGGTAGTCCTATTTTCAATTTTTAGGGGAACCTCCATTCTGTTTTCCCTGTGTCAAACCCATAGCTAACATCATACTTAATGAGAAAAAATTGAAAGTTTTTCCTCCAAGGTTTGGAACAAGACAGGGATGCCCATTTTCACGACTTTATTCAACACATCACACTAGAAGTTCTATTCAGAGCAATAAGACAAGAGAAAGAAGTAAAAGGCATCCAAATGGGAAAGGAGGAAGTCAGATTGTCCGTGTTTGCACACAGCATGATCATCTATGTAGAAAATCCTGAAGATTCCACAAAAAAGTGTTAGAATCATTTGCTCTTTCACTGCAGCTCCTACCTCACCCAGAAAGCTCTCTTTTCCTCTTCTTTTATCTGTGCTAATTTTAAGTAACTTAAAATTATAACACCTAAACAGGCCACCTGTACAGATGGCTTTCTTTTCAGTTTAACCACGTTCTTGCCTCTAGATATGAGAGTTGAGTGTCTTAAGAATTTTAAATCATGCCAAAGACCTTTCATAACATCTACAATTAAAGATAGGACAAAGGAATTAATTATTTGTGCATATGAAATTTCTTTCATAAAAGAAATTCATAAATGTGTATGCTGTCTCTTATTATTTACGTATATTTGTAACATCCTATTTCAGGAATAAAATATCAATTTCTAGTTTGTGTTAAGAATTTGTTTGCTTAAGAAAAGTAAGTTTTTAAAAAGAATTTCAATACTAAGAGTGTTCTAAGAGCATATATCCATATATCTGTTACACCTGGAAATAAGAAAATACTGCTGTCAAATATTTTAAAAACAAGGAAACAAAAAAATACTAATGAACTTCTAATTCCTCTATGCCAAGACTTTGGAAAGGTGCTATTCAGTAACTCACTTAGTCCTCAGAACAACCTTATCATACAGAAATTGTCATGTGCATTTTACAGATTAGGAAATGAAGCTCAGAGAGGTATGCATTTCTCTCACCATATCACCTCCTTTTGACATTAAAGAGCCAGCACAGGAAAGTAAAGCAGTGCTTCTCACACTTAATTCTACATAGGAATAGCCTGGAGATCTTATTAAAATACAGATTTTGATTGAGTAGGTCTGGGTGGGGCCTGAAATTCTCCATTTGTAACCAACTCCCAAGTGATACCCAGTCCATGGAAGAACTTCGAGTAGCAAGGTCTTACCTTTCTTGTCTCTTTGACATGCTTCTCTCTGCCTTTGCCTTATTTCCCTTTCTACTTCTCGCCTTCATTTAGCTTTAAAAAACTTCCTAACAAGAATGTCTCACAAGCATAAGCCAGTATATTTGTCATTCTCAAAAGGATTTATAGCATTAAATTCACTCAGATAACAGGTAATTAATGCAAAATTCCTCTGTGCAATATTCAAAAAAAGAAGAAAGATTTACTTCAAAACTATTGAGTTTGGCGGGGGGGGGGGGGGGCGTTGATTATTTAAATTGCTACTTCACAGTCGGCTTCAGCTGCCTTAAAGTTTCATATAAATATTGAACAATGTCACATAATTCAGACTTTATTAAACTCTTTGCTGTTATCTAGAGATTTCACATTATTTTTAAAGTGAAAACAAAGAAAAAAAAAAAAGAAAGAACGGCCCACCTGGAGCAAATTGAATCTGATTTTTTTTTCCTCTTCCTGCTCTATGAGGCAAAGTAAATCACCCAGTGTTCTCTGAGCACCTGCAGTTCATGAGGCCTTATGTCCTGTGAGGTTGAGCCCTCCTGAAAGCCGTGGTCACAACCCAGGACGGTGGATCCACTCTGTTACCGCAGTATTTCTGGATCACTTTGGGCCATATTTATGAGTATCCACTCTGCCATGTTACAGCAAGGTGTGTCCCCCCTTTCACTGAGAAGTGAAGCCCAGGAAGATACTCTGTTTTATTTTTTAACTACGCTTACAGTTCTCCAGGAGCCCAGGAAGATATTCTGGGTTGGCGTTTGTTTGAGAGCAGCCACAAGGAGATTATCTGTATTTATCAGGAGTCAAGCTTTGAGATTGGAATTGTGTGCATACCAACATCCTTACCTTTCCAGGCATTTTTCTTTTAATATAACATGATTATGATTTTCCTAAAGTCACCCTTTTTATATTACTCCAGGACCATTTATGCATTCATTTATTTGCAGTTATTTCTTATTCCTTGCCAGTTCCCCCTGATTGTTTCATGGGAGCTGGTAAATAGAAGACATTATCCTGGGAAATGTCTGTCCCGCCCACTCCATATTTAGTGAGGAAAGTGTGCATAGTATGTGGGTCAGTTCATTAATGGAGGCACGGGACCTACAGGGAATGAATGTTTATGTCCCTCACTGTTAGCTCACTTGCATATACCCCTCCCTCCTTCTACTGGGCTTCAGACGAGGTAGGCAGTGGGAGAGCCTGGGGTGAACTAGAGAGCTCCTTGTCTAAAGGAGGCAGCTGCTGCCTTGGCCACAGCCTGTTTTTGCTACTGTTTTCCTATCATCCAGTTTTTAAACAGGAGCTGGAACATCCTGACTCTGTGTGTCTGTGAAATTCCTTAATTTTGAAACATTGGCATCTGCTATGCAAACCAGTCACAAAATCTGGTTGCCAGTTTACTTTCAGTATGGAAGAGACCTAATGTTCCTTCAGGTATTCAAATTCTATGACATTTACATTTAAAAGAAATCTCAAATGTGTGTGTTTTGCTTGCTTGAATGTAGTCTTGCTTTCTTGCATTCTCATATAAGAATATTTTATTTTGATTAGTGCATCAAGATTTATAAAATGCTTTTATAGTTACCATCTCCTTTAATGTACCTTAACTCTTTGAATTTAAGTTTGGGTTATCTCTGTATGTGTATGCCATGCAGAACCTGAGAACTCTCTGACTGAGGATTCGCTTATTTATGTGCTTAAAAATCTGTCTTCTTGCTTTGATTCAATAATTTCCTTTGCTTGACATTTCCCTTCCATTCCTTTGTACATCTGTGAATGTCCTTCCATGCTACATTACATAATAGGGAAATGCCAGGTGAACACTCATGCCACCTCAGAGTAACACAGTCTCAAATTAGTCATTCAATGAACATAGTTTTGTTGTCACTGTCGCTGCTGTTGTTCTTTTCTGTTAATAGAGCTGTGTATGTATTGCACATGACTTCTTTGGACCAAAACTGATTCTGTGTGTGTTTCCTTTATCATCTAATTTTTAAAAATAGTGTACTAAATTATTGTTTGCAGTATAATATCCCATCCCCAATCCTCATTATAGGGAAAAAGGTGGAAACAATTCCCTACGTGTTTGTAGTGAAACTATGAGAGATTTTCTCTTTTTTATCTATTTTATGACTTTTTTTTTTTTTTTCTTTTTGAGACGGAGTCTTGCTCTGTCACCAGGCTGGAGTGCAGTGGCACGATCTCGGCTCACTGCAACCTCTGACTCCCTGGTTCAAGCAATTCTCCTGCCTCAGCCTCCCGAGTAGCCGGGATTGCAGGCATGTGCCACCACACCCAGCTAATTTTTGTATTTTTAGTAGAGACGGGGTTTCACCATGTTGGCCAGGATGGTCTCGATCTCCAGACCTTGTGTTCTGCCGGCCTCAGCCTCCCAAAGTATATTTTATGACTTTTTAAAATCATTTGTATTACCCTTATAATGAAGTAAATATGTTTTGAAATAATGATGTTCTTTTTTAATTTTTAAGCTCATTAAATCCTCTCCTTGCTTTCGTAAAAGATGAGAAATGGAATCACTTTCCTTCTTCCTATTCTAGTTTTTACATTATGAAAGTTATAATTGCTATTTTTTACCTGTTTATCTTGAAAAATTTAAAACCCTTAGAAAAATTACACAGATTAAAAAAAAATACCGACATGCTCTTCCCCTTGATTTGCCAGTTGTTAACATTTTATCATGGTTCTTCCTCTCTGTTTCCCTATGCATGTGTTTGTGTGTATCTGTTTTTATATTTGCTGAACCATAAGAATGACTATGAATTTTAAGAACTCAATTTGAAATCAAAATGTAAGCAATTTTGAGCTAAAATCTTCAGGAGATAGTGTCTAGTCAATGTCCTTGGAAGCTTTTTCTAAAGAGCTGCCTTTCATTTCTGTGTAGTTTTGTTGAGCACCAGTAATGGTGAAGCACATCTACCACATGGTTCTTCTGGAACACAATGCTTCTATTTTAGGAAAGACTTCTCCTAATTTTATTATATGTTTGAGCTATCAACACAAAATGAGAGCATGTTCCTCTAAACTGTCAAATGTTATTAGCCGCACAGTAAGTTCTAATGTAAAAGGAACTAATTTGATTTAATAACTTGACAAATATTAGAGTAATAATCCTTCTCTATCTCATCATAGCTGAGTAATTTTAATCCACTGCCACACTGTTCTGGAATATGCCCGTTTGGTTCAGTAGCATTGTGTAGTAATTGACAAGGCAGTCAGATAGTCCAAGTTGAAATATTCGTGCCACTACTTACTGTGTGACCTTGGACAAATTATTTTGATCTTTTTTAAAATTTTAGTATCATTCAGTTCAAAATGCCGTAGTCAGATTCTTAAATCTGAGATTGTTACCTCATCTACAAATTGGAGATGATAACAGTATACAAGAAAAGGACAGTTATGATGAGTGATATAATTGATGGTACATAGTAAACCTTCAGAAGTTATTATTAATATTGTTTTCATTCTTATTCACCGTATTGGGGGCTTTGGTTATTATTATAACTTCAGCTTGTCTTCATGACAACAGCTTCCTCACATTCTAGCTTTTCCTAGTTATCTCTTCTTGGCACTTGGGTGAAAGGGCAAAAAAAATCAACTTCATTTTATGTGAAACTGTTAGGACTTATAATCAGAAATGGACTTTAAATTACTTTCTTCCTGAATTAGACAGCTTCAAGTCTTCATCACAAGTGCCTTAGTCTGCCCCAGCCCATACATTTTTCTAATCAATAACATGATTTTGATGTTTCACTGTTCACAAATCGTCTATCATTCCCATTTCATGCAAAAAAGATCAGATGTCCTTAATAATAATGGTTGCTTTTAATTGAAGCACTTAGTTATATGCCAGACGTTGTATTACATGCCTTGCATTTATTATTTTATGTTTCTGTTTAATTTCTCAACAACCCCATGAGGAAGGTGTTGTTATCCATCTCCAATATACGAATAAGGAAACTGAGGCTCTGATCTAGTGAGTGACTTCTTGGTCAAAGTAACATTGTCAGGAAGTGGCACATGTGGGCACTGAGTCTGGGCCTAACACCTCCAGAGCCTGTGCTGTCAAAGAGTTAAACTGCACTGCCGTTTCAGCCTTGTTTTCAGTCTCTTGGTTACCGAGGTGAGAAAGCCTATCCTTCCTTAGCTCGCTCTCCTCTAATTTTCCACCCACACATCTGTGCTTTAATCTCTCCCAGAACATTCTTTGTCCTTTGAAATCTTTTGCTGTTTTTTTCTTGCTGTTCTCTGTCTGGATTATATTTTCCCACACTTCCATTTATATACATTCTAATTATCCTTTGTGATCCTGTTCAGATGCCATGTCCTCTCTGAAGCCTTTCCTGGTTCTATTCACTCTTCATCCAGAAGAGTTGTTCACATTTATATTAGTAATTTGGATAATAGTCACTTGTAAAGTCTTGCTGTTCCATGGTATTATTATTTCTTTGAAGGCAGAGACCATATAATTTTTATCTCTGTATCATTAAGCACAAACTATAGCGCTTTGATGATGCTGATAATTATGGTGATGATCGTTATTATGACAATGATGGTTACTATTTATTAAGTACTTCCTCTGTGCCACATAATTTGCTAGGTGCTTTGTATATGTTATCTTGGTTTCACAGACTCCGGGTGACACACTCTTGGGACCTTTATCTGTGTCACTATAACCTGGGAAGGATAATATTCATGATTTTATCTAGAGTTCTTAGGAAAGTCTGCAGCCAGGATTCAGTTAGGTCCATCAGATTTTTTTTTTAATGGTCTTTGCATTACACTCATTACACTGTACTGTCTGTTCACTTTGCAAAAAGTTCACCAGAAATAGGTGTAGTATTCTATTTTTGCACCTGAATTGTTTCCATTTCTGATAAATATTTAGAAGTCTTATTCAACAACCGAGTTGCTGAATTTACGAAATTCTTAAACCAATTATCCACAAAATTTTGTAGTTTCATTTATTCTTAAATACAAATAATTCTTTTAAATTGCCATAAGATCATATTTGACAAGTATATGAAATAATACATACTGAAAGACATACTCAGTGGCATTGCAGAATTTTATTCTTCTCAGAAGTTAAAAAAAAAAAAAAAAAAGTCTTGTAATCTTATTAGGGCATGGAATTTGATTTAAGGTAAATTAGACCGGGACTCAGTCTAGGTGATTTATAGCTAAAAGCCTTATAAGGATCTGGCTACAACAAAACCTGTATAATCCAGTGCTTTAGCATGGGATCTCCAGGCCCATGTGGGAGTGAGTCTTCTCTATGGATAACCCCTTAAGAGTTATGGATAAATAATCCATTGACATAATCAAATAAGATATTCATTTGGGGTTACAAGAAAAGAGATTCCAGTAGTAGATGGAATGTTGTACAAACTTTGTTGTCCCCTTTTCTGAATCATTTTAAACTTCACAGTCCTATAATAACCAAGCATTCATACTTCACTTTTAGAGTAGTATAAAATTTGATCCTCTAATGGCATATTGAAATTCTAATCATCTGGGGAAAATGGTAGAAAGAACTGGAGCTTTGGGGTCATACAGCACTACTATACATTTGTGTGAGCATGTTATATCACTTCCCTGAAGTTTGTTGGTTCAGCTGTGAAGAGTAACTTACGATACCTACTTTGCTTAACTATTGTCAATGAGTAATCAGATATATAAAATTACTACAATGCAGCCTTGCGCTATTGGTATCACTAACAGAAATAAGCCTTACTACTTACTAAATTTTGAAACAAACTAGCCAAGGATATTTATCTGCTTTATATAACTCATTTTAATATGATACTGTTTAAAAATTACATTCATTTTACATAGGTTTTAAATACCTGCTGTAAGCCATTTAAACACCAAAATTTTTCCTTTCAAGAGGAAAAAAATGAAGTCATCCAACAAACAAGTGTTAGGTCAGTGACCACATTTGATTACTGGAAGGGGGAAAATAAAAGGCTTAGGAGTTTACAGATACCTCTGGATTTTGCCCTGCAGTGAGGAGCTGGTTTCCCCTGAGGACCTGCTGGAGTGGCTGCGGCCTTTCTGTGCTGATGACGCCTGGCCGGTGCGGCCCCGCATTCACGTGCTGCAGATTTTGGGGCAATCATTTCACCTGACTGAGGAGGACAGCAAGCTCCTCGTCTTCTTTAGAACTGAAGCCATTCTCAAAGCCTCCTGGCCCCAGAAACAGGTAAGGGAGTGTCTGAATGATTATTTTTCTTACTAACAATAATTAGGCCAGATGCGGTTGCTCACGCCTGTAATCCCAGCATTTTGGGAGGCCAAGGTGGGAGGATCACCTGAGGCCAGGAGTTCAAGACCAGCCTGGCCCACGTGACGAAACCCCATCTCTACTAAAACTACAAAAATTAGCTGGGCGTGGTGGCACGTACCTGTAGTCCTAGCTACTCGGGAGGCTGAGGCAGGAGAATCACTTAAACCTGGGAGGCAGAGATTGCAACGGGCAAGATCGCACCACTGCACTCCAGCCTGGGCAACAGAGCGAGACTCCATCTCAAAAGGAAAAAATAATAATAATAATTGGAGGTCAGTTCTTCATTTCTTTAAACAACTGTCAACTGGATAATCTTCTTGGTAATGCAGACTTTCCAATATATTTATCAGTCAGCTATTTAGTAGTTGAATATGTGCAACAAAGTTAATTTTTATTTTTCCATATGCTTGAACATGCGTATGCATGGTAGATTACATGTAGAAACACGTGTACATTATTTTTCTCTTAATAGGAGATAGGATGGTTCACAGTATCAGTTAATTATGGTGGCTTACTCTTGCCCAGGAAAAATGCAGATCTGAATGGAAATATGGTGAACAGTTTAGCTAATTCATTTCCTTCGTGCTTTGCCCAGGTACTAAAATGCTGTCCCTTCTCCCTGTATTTAGAAGGACGTAATGTAGCAGAGACACAAGATCTTAGTTTCTTCATACTGTACTTCAAGACTCACTCAATCCATCTTCTCTCTAGAACCTTCTCTAACCATTGCAAGCTTAATGGAACCTTGAATTCCATATATTTGAGCCTTAATTATTTATAATTATTATCATTATTAATTACTGTTAAAAGTTTTGTTTTCCCACCACCATGAAAACTGAAGCCCTAAAGGATATATTTACCGTCTTTTGACCCTAAGTATCCTGTGCACATACTCAGAGTTTGAATCCTTATTGATTGAATAAATAAGAATACTAATTCCTAAATCAAAGAAATATGGTGGCTGTTGAAGTTTGGCTTAAATTCTAAATTGATGCACCCTGAGGCCATAGGGTCCAGGAGTCAGTAACCTTAATCACGTGCTTTAGCGAGCAGGGTTAGGCCATCATGTCAATAAGTGTTAGCAACTAGGACTTCCCAGATAATCCCCATTGCAAAAGAGTTTCCTAGAAGTGTAACTCCAACTCATTCTACTGTCTAATTATAAAGCAGGTTTATAATTTATATGGTTATTACCACATCCAAAGAACAATAAATTTCTTTTAAAAAATGATTCAGATTTTAAGAATATCTTGGGGCTCATCACAGAATATCTTTGTAATCATTATCAGATATAGTCTTATTTCCTCTGTAAGATGAAGAGGTCAATACTATTGTTTGCTCTTCAGAGTTAGAGAAACTGAGATTCAAAAAAGATAGACCTATCAAAGATTCTCTACTCTTGTCAAATCACTGAAGTGGATTGTAGTTAAAAAGTCATGAATGTCAGAATCATACTGTCTCTGAAGCACTGTTACCTTAACATGTTCAGTCTCAACATTTTGCCTTGTATTACTTGAGGAAGCCACTTGCAGTTTTTTTTTTTGTTTTTTTTGAGACGGAGTCTAGCTCTGTCGCCCAGGCTGGAGTGCAGTGGCCAGATCTCAGCTCACTGCAAGCTCCGCCTCCCGGGTTTACACCATTCTCCTGGCTCAGCCTCCCGAGTAGCTGGGACTACAGGCGCCTGCCACCTCGCCCGGCTAGTTTTTTTTTGTATTTTTTAGTGGAGACGGGGTTTCACCGTGTTAACCAGGATGGTCTCGATCTCCTGACCTTGTGATCCGCCCGTCTCGGCCTCCCAAAGTGCTGGGATTACAGGCTTGAGCCACCGCGCCCGGCCGACACTTGCAGTTTTTTTTAAAGAGCAGGCTAGGAACATGAAGGCAATAGGCCGTGAGCTCTGTTCCAGGTACGGGGCATAGAAGTTAGAGATATACTTGTTTTCAGCAAACACGAAGGTTCATGTGGCATCCCTGGGGTAAACCCTAAAATAGGTCACATTAGTTTTGCTATGTGGAACTTTAGGTTCTGATTCTGGTCCTGAAGCAAATGAACGTGACTACAGTTATGTACTTTCCTCACACCTTCACTTTTCAAGTTCTCAACTTCAGTCAGTTTCACCTTCCGTCAGGATAATGAGGCTGATTTCTCTGGTTAGAGCCTTGCTTTATGTTGTGTCAGATTCCTAATATTCTAAAGATACTAGGAAACAGTGTACAAGTTGGGAAAAGGGGAAAATGTCCATATTATCTGACATGTTGAAACACTAGAACATACACTTTGATATTTGAACCCGAGCTCTTCATAAATAAGTTTCATTGCTATTTCTTCTTTTAAGCTTTTCTCAATGTTCTAATTACTCAAGAAACAAGTTGTAACTTTTATATGAGTTCAAGGATTTCTGAATTTTTTTGAGATTTCAGTTCCTTGATAGCTTAACTTTTTTCCAAAAGCAGAACTTAAGGAAATTTGGCTTGTAATTAAGATTTTTTTCTCAAGCACTTTTCTAAACTGACCTGACTTTATTGTTATGAGTGCAAACTATTTTGTCTCATTTGCCAAATCCACGTGTAACTTCACTTCGCCAATATTTCTTCTGTGGTGGTGCGATCTTTTTCAGGCCCTCTAGGAAATCTCTCCTAAGAGTCTCTGAATGACTCTACTACAAGTCATCTCATATCCTCCTCATTCTTTTTATTTTCTCTCCTCTATGCTTTCCCCTTATGTAAGAGCATTTTCCCTGTTCTTGGTAGGTAATGATATGGATTTGTTAAATATTTGGTAGTACAAATAAGAAAGTCACACTGGCTTAATGGTGCTACTCATCTAGAGTCTTCTCCAAGAAGTAAATCAGTGAGTGTTCCCCTCCTCCTTTAGAAATTAAAAGTGTCTGTCTGGCATTACCCATAGAAATCTATTTTGAAGGACAGGTGCTTTTGATGGCAGAATATGACTTATAATTGTAAATAACCTCTCGTTACTGGGGGAATGAATGCAGAAAAATTGCGTTTAGAATGGAAACACCAACAACTTCTGGTATGTTACAAAACTATGCCCGTAGTTTAAATTGTCTCTTAAATTATTGTTTTTCAAAAATTGTGTTACCTTTCACTAGAGTAGTAGAAAGATGACGGCACTAGTGGACAGATACTTGTGTATGTGTCCATCCTCCCTCTACCACTAGTTTTATAATTTGGGGGAAGATTCTTCATCTATGTGTTTGGCTGCTCAGTATATAAAATGGAAGCTTGAACTAGAGGAGATAGAGGATATTGTGCTTCCCTCATCATTTCTCTCACATACATTAAACTTCACTCTTCGTCTCCATATCCCAAATACCTAGAAGATCCCCGAGGGTTGACTGTATACGCTCTCGTTTTTTCCATTTTCTCTCTATCCCCTTCTTCATTCTCAGAGATACTTTGGGTGATATTAAGGATAGAGACGAGTTCTTACAGCGTAAGGATAAGAATAGATAATGATATTGGAATGTTCAATTACCAAAAAATGTGGAACTGGTACCTTCAGTGTGGCTGCTATCTCTCTTAGGCAGACTTTGCATACTTCAGAGAGACTTGATATTTAATTATCCTCGAGGTGCCCAAAGTAGTGGCCCCACAAATCAGTGTGTTGCTGGGAAACCAGCCAGCTCCTGCAAAATTAAACACAGTCTCTGGTTCTTGCTACCTCACCGGTTCTCAGAGAGACAGTAATTTCTAGTTTTCTAATGATTAGTTAACAGAATTAAAAATTCAGAGACCCTCATTTTTCAACAGTTTGAGAGGCTTTTATTTCCATTCCAGAAATATGCCCCAGCTTGGGGTGGGAGGGAAAAAGAGAGGGACATGGGGGCAGGGGGGAGGGGATGAATGTGTTGTGTTAATCCTCGTGGTATGGCTTATCTGAGTTTTTCAGCTTTTGTAATTTTCTAGCTAACTGGTGCGTGAAAAATATGGGGCAAAATATGGTTATTTCCTTTAAAAAAAATCCCATACCTTATCACCTCAAACTTTTTTCCCATTTTTATGTAAAAAAGAACATGTGGCTTAGTTTTACCTTTTAAAATTTCAATATATCTGAATTTGTGGTTGTAAGTGATCACCAGAAGAATTAGTTTGAGACAATTTCTAACCTCATTACAAATGCATGTATTTTGCCTACTTTGAAATGTGCAAGGACATATTAACCCTTCTTTTCAGAAACCAGTTTGACTGTATTTCCAAATTTTTAGTAAAATATGCCCTTCCCTCTCAGAGCTCAGAGAACAGCAACAGAAGTCCAGTATGCCAAGTTACATTTAGATCCTTACAAATAATTTACTGTTACCTTAAATGTCTTCAAAGCTAAGACTCACTGTCATGATTTACTTAACCAAATATAGGATAATATTTGAAGTTAAAAATATATGTGCACACATCCATATCACATATCCCCAATAGCCATGAAATCACAGATTCCTAGAACTAGAAGAGACTTTCAGAAGCATCCCACTTCAGCAGTCATATTTTACAGAAAAAGATACAGAAGTCCAGAAAGGAGTACTGCCTTCCCCATATTTTCGCTTAAATGTTTCCTTTTCTACAATGACTGTACAGCCTAAGTTAACCACCTCAGTCATGGTCTGTTTTATTGCTGTCTTAATTCTCCACAAATCACTCACCAGTGTCTGCTGACTCCTTCCTGCCTGTCCTTATGTTTGTCTATTTATTATACGAACTCTTTCTTCTTCTATTAGAATATAAATTCCATGAGAACAGGGATCTCACGCTCAATAAATATTTGTTGAATAAATGAATATCAAATCTTTAAAAACTTGTCCAAAGTCACCCTTAAAATGGCAGGGCCAGGACTCCTGACTTTCAGTCTGATGTTCTTGCCATTAATGATGAAGGATTAGACCATGCTGCTTCCCCCTGATATGCAAGCAAAATGATTTGCTTGGAATAATGGGAAGATCTCCTTACAGAGTGGCCAAGCACTTTTGTTTGATTTTTATTAGCTTGCCGTAATTCGCTGACAGTGATTTCTGACCAGCCAGTTGCTTCTCATGTCACAGCACGTTTGTCCCAATATGAGCAAGAGATTTGAAATGTTAGGATATAACTCCTTGTGTCCTTTTTCCTAAAATAATTAAAGTTGACAGAGCATCCATTTTAATTGGTCCTGCAAATACTTGGAGATGTTGAGAGTTTCTCCTTATGAACAATGGGTTCTTTCCTTTCAATATTTGCCCTCTGGCCATTGGCATCATTGGGGGCAAAAGAAGGAACCCTGGATTGTGTACTATGTGCATGCTAATCTTTAAAACTGTGTTGCAAAGTGGTTAACCAGCCTCTCTGTTTTAAATGAGGTCACATGACCAATTTAAGGTGATACATGGAACTCAAACCCAGTTCTGTCTGATTCTAAAACCTATATTCTTGGACCTGTACTACACTTCTTCCTATTTGCCAGGGAAATATACAGCACTAATATTTGAATAGCCTTGGACCAAATAAAGCATAGCCTTTTCCCCTTCCCACTGTGACTTTACATGGATTAAATTTGATTAGAGATGAGAAATCAGGGGTTTGAAAGAGAATACAAAACATTGCTTTATCTTTTACATTTGTCACTGTCTCAATACATAGTACTGTGTATGTTAACTGCTGCTTAATTCAAATATTGAAAAATGCTGTGCCTAATAACTGTTGTTTGAATAGGGCAATATATGTGAAATATTCACCAAATATTCTTCAAGCATATGTCATTTGACATGCACTGTACTACACTCTAGGGACAGAAAAATACACAAGGCAATTGGTAGTAAAATGTTTGGGCTTTTTGGCCACCAGTCACTAGCTCTGTGAGCTTGGAAAAGTTAGTAAATCTCTCATAATCTCAATTTCCTTGTCTAAAAAATGGAAATAATAATACAATTGTTGTAAGAATTAAATAGGCTAATACCTATAAAGCTCTAATTCTGGTCCCAGTAAATGGACCTAATTGGTGAAGGACCTCTACACCAGTGGAGAACATAGATCTATCAACAAAGAAGTAGATACCCTAAAGGGTTTAGATACTGTATTGGTTTGTTCTCATGCTGCTATAAAGAGCTGCCTACAACTGGGTAGTTTATAAAGGAAAGAGGTTTAATTGACTCACAATTCTGCAGGGCTGGGGAGGCCTCAGGAAACTTATAATCATGGCAGAAGGGGAAGCAAACAGGTCCTTCTTCAGATGGCAGTAGGAAAGAGAAGAATGAGAACTGAGCAAAGGAGGAAGTCCCTATGAAACCATCAGATCTCGTGGGAACTTACTATCACGAGAATAGCATAGGGGAAACTCCCCACATGCTTCAGTTACCTCCCACCAGGTCCCTCCCACCACACGTGGGGATTATGGGAACTACAATTCAAGATGAGATTTGGGTGGGGACACAGCCAAACCGTGTCAGACACTGTGATAAAAGTCTGCACAGTACACAGGGGTCAAAGGAGGGCACGCAGCCACTGTCTGGAAGCAGTGAGCAAAGGCTCACTGCTCTGAAGGGGTGATACTTAAACTGAGTTTAGCCCAGCTGATGTACGGTGTGAAGACAACAGCCACCAAGAAAAGAAAGTGGAAGGAAGCAGACCAGATCCGGGGCGCGGCACAAGTATCATGCTCAGGTTTGACTTCTGTGCTGCTCAGGCAACACAGAAGGGTGTGGCCAGGGAAGCAACATGATCAGATCTGTGTTTAGGGAGAAACCCTCTGACCTCTGCATGAACAATGGACTGGAGAGGTCTGGCTGGAGGGATGCCAGTTGGAAGACAAAAGCAGTGGTCTTATTGCCTGGACTGGCCCTGAACTTGGTACTAGCTGCGAACAAACAAGAGGGTAGAAAAGAAAGTTTAAAGCGTTAGTATCCATGGACTTGGTGTCTGCTTAGATATGGGGGCTTAGAAAAGAGCTTATTTTGCCTCTGTTTTTTGCTTAAGTTACCAGGAGGGAGTGGTGCTGCTCAACTTATTAGCACATGCAGGAGGAGAATCCAGTTTTGTGGCAAATGACACTAATTTCAGGGAAGTCATTAGTATGTTTTAATTCTGAACAATGCTTTTTGGAAGATGGAAGTGGAGATATAGGGAGGCTCTGTTTATCCCCTTCACACAAGCATCCTTTCTTCATAGCCTTACTGTGTCCTAGTTAACAGTGACCACTTCCTAGGAAGTAAACTTGAGTTTAGCAAATGTCACTGGCTGAGGTCTGCTCTAACACCATCTCTGGGTACCCTTTTACTAGGCTCAGGTCAAGTCTCAGTTGTGCTTTGTAATGGACTAATCATGTCCGAGTGCCTTCTGCTTAGAGGTGTAATGATCTCAGCAGTGATGATCTTTAGTTAACATGTTGCACAACAATATCTTCTCTTCAATCCTCCTATGGATAAGTGAGAAAAACGTCGAAGGAAAAGGAAAAAAAATTGTCAGGAAAAATGGAAGTATGTGAATGTTGGGCACTGGTAGAGGAAATAGAATAACTGGGGATAACTTTTTATTTGGAAATTTGAGGTTTACAAAAAAGTTGCATAAATTATGCAAAGTATTCTGTATACTTTTTACTCAGATTCATTAAATATTAATATCTCAGATAACAAAGCTACATTCTTTCAATACTATCATCTAATTTACACATAATTCAAATACTATTCATTGTCCCACTAGTGTCTTCTTTCTGGTCCACATTTAATATAGGTTGCACGTTGCATGTCTTTATTTTTTATCTTTTTTTTTAAAATTTTTGTGGGTACATAGTAGGTATATATATTTTTGGGTTACATGAGATATCTTGATACAGCCATGCAGTGCATAAAAATCACATCAAGATAAATGGGGCATGTATCACCTCAAGCATTTATCCTTTGAGTTATAAACAATCTAAGTTATACTTTAAGTAATTTTTACATGTACAATTAAGTTATTTTTTACTATAGTCATCCTGTTGTGCTAGCACATAGTAAGTCTTATTTATTCTTTGTAACTCTTTTTTTTACCTATTAATCATCCACTTCCCCTGCAACCTCCTCAGCCTCTGATTACCATGCTTCTATTCTCTATCTGCATGAGTTCAATACTTTTAATATTTAGCTCCCACAAATAAGTGAAAACATGTGAAGTTTGTCTTTCTGTGCCTAGCTTATTTCGCTTATGACCTGCAGTTCCATCTGATTGTTGCAAATCTTAGGATCTCATTCTTTTATAGCTGAGTAGTACTCCATTGTGTATATGTACCACACTTTCTTTATCCATTCATCTGTTAATGGACACTTACGTAGCTTCCAAATTTTGGCTGTTGTGAACAGTGTTGCAGTAGACATGGGAGTGCAGCTATCTCTTTGATATACTGATTTCTTTTCTTTGGGGTATATACCCAACAAAGAGATTGCTGGATCATATGGTAGCTCTATGTTTAGTTTTGTGAGGAACTTCTAAACTGTTCTCCATAGTTTTTGTACTAATTTATATTCCAACCAATAGTGCGTGAGGGTTCCTTTGTCTCCATATTCTTGTCCGCATTGGTTTTTTCCTGTCTTTTGGATATAAGCCATTTTAACTGGGGTGTGATGATATCTCATTGTAGTTTTGATTTGCATTTCTTTGATAATCAGTGTTGTTGAGCACCCTTTTATGTACCCGTTTGCCATTTATATGTCTTCTTTTGAGAAATATCTATTCAGATTTTTGCCAATTTTTTAACCAGATAATTAATTTTTTCTCTAGTTGTTTGAACTCCTTATATATTCTGGTCAGATGGGTAGTTTGCAAATATTTTTTCCCATTCTGTGGATTGTCTCTTCACTTTGTTGATTGTTTCCTTTGCTGTGCAGAAGCTTTTAACTTGATGTGATTCCATTTGTCCATTTTTTGATTTGGTTGCCTGTGCTTACTCAAGAAATCTTTGCCCAGTCATCCAGTGTCCTGGAGAGTTTCCTCAATGTTTCCTTTTACTAATTTCATAGTTTGAGGTCTTAGAGTTAAGTCTTTAATCCATTTTGATTTGATTTTTATATATGGTGAGAGATGGGGTCTAGTTTTATTCTTTTGCATTTGGATATCCGGTTTTCCTAGCACCATTTATTGAAGAGGCTGTCCTTTCCCCAGTGTATGTTCTTGGCACCATTGTCAAAAATGGGTTTACTGTAGATGCCTGGATTTATCTCTGGGTTCTCTATTCTGTTCCACTGATGTTTGTGTCTCTTTTAATGCTACTACCCTGCTATTTTGGTTACTATAGCTCCGTAGTATAATATAAACTCAGGTAATATGACTCCTCCAGTTTTGTTATTTTTGCTCATCAGAGCTTTGGCTATTCTGGGTCTTTGCACCTTCATATAAAGTTTAGGATTGTTTTTTCTATTTATTTAAAAAATGTCATTGATATTTTGAGAGGAATTCCTTTTGAGAGGAGTTGAGTAGTAGGAACATTTTAACAGTATTTATTTATCAATGATATTTGCCTGTAGTTTTCTTTTTTTATGTGTCTTTGTCTGGGTTTAGTGTCAGGGTAATAGTGGCCTTGTGGAACTAGTTTGGAAGCATTTCCTCCTCTGGAATATTGGAATAGGATTGGTATTCTTCTTCTTTAAATGTTTGGTAGAATTATAATACCAATCCTATCCAGTCCCAGGTTTTTCTTTACTGGGAGACTTATTATGGCTTCTGTCTCATTACTTGTTATTGATCTGTTCAGGTTTTAGATTTCTTCATGGTTCACTCTTGGTAGGTTGCATGTATCTAGGAATTTATCCGTTTCCTCTTGATTTTCCAACTTACTGTCATATAGTTGCTTATAGTAGCCACTAATGGTCCTTTGAGTTTCTGCAGTATTGATTGAAATGTCTCCTTTTTCATCTTTGGTTTTATTTGGGTTTTCTCTCACTTGTTTTCAAGTTAATCTGTCCAAAGATTTGTTAGTTTTATCTTTAAAAAAAAAAAAAAAAACTCAATGATTTGTTTTAGTGATCTTTTATATTGTTTTCTTCATTTCCAATTCATTTATTTCTGCTCTGATCTTTATTATATCTTTTTTCCTATTAATTTTAGATAGATTTGATTTGTTCTTGCTTTTCTAGCTCCTTAAGATGCATTATTAGGTTATTTGAAGTTTTTTTTTTTCCTTTTTGATGTAGCCACTTATAGCTGTAAACTTCCTTCTTAGTCCTGCTTTTACAGTGACCTATAGGTTTTGTTATGTTATGTTTCCATTGTCATTTGTTTCAAGAAATTTTTCAGTTTCCTTCTTCATTTCTTCATTGGGCTACTGCTTGATAATATTTCCATTATTTAAATGTTTTAAGACTTGTTTTGTGACCCATCATATACTCTGTCCTTGAGAATGATCTATGTGCTGAGGAAAAGAAGTATATTCTCCAGCTGTTGGGGTAAATATTCTATAAATATCTATTCAATCCATTCGATCTATAGTACAGATTAAGTCCAATGTTTCTTTGTTGATTTTCTGTCTGGGCAATCTGTCTGATGCTGAAAGTCGGGTGTTGAAGTCTCCAGCTATTATTGTTTTGGGGCCTGATATGGTTTGGCTGTGTCCCCAACCAAATCTCATCTTGTTGTGGGACGGACCCAGTGGGAGATAATTGAATCATGGGGGCACTTTCCCCCATACTGTTCTCATGGTAGTGAATAAATCTCACAAGATCTGGTCTTTTTATAAGGTGTTTCCCCTTCCACTTAATTTTTCCTTCTTTCTTGCCTGCCGCCATGTAAGACATGCCTTTCACCTTCCACTATGATTGTGAGGCCTTCCCAACCATGTGGAACTGAGTCCATTAAACCTCTTTTTCATTATAAATTATTCAGTCATGGGTATGTCTTTATCAGCAGAGCAAACATGAACTAATACAAGGCCTATGTCTTTCTTTAGCTCTAATAATATTTGCTTTATGTATCTGGGTGCTCCAGCATTGGGTGCATATATATTTACAACTGTTATATCCTCTTGCTTTATCATTATATAGTGATCTTCTTTGTTTCTTCTTATAGTTTTTGTCTTGAAATCAATTTTGTCTTAGTTACTATATTAGTCCATTTTCACACTGCTGTAAAGAACTACCTGAGGGGTAATTTATAAAGAAAAGAGGTTTAATTAACTCACAGTTCTGCATGGCTGGGGAGGCCCCAGGAAACTTACAATGATGACAGCGAATGGAGAGCAAGCACCTTCTTCAAAAGGTGGCAGGAGAGAGAAGGAGGGAAGGACCAGACACTTATCAAACAACCAGATCTCATGAGAACTCTATCACAAGAACAGCAACGGGGAAGTTCACCCCCATGATTCAATCACCTCCCACCAAGCCACTCCTCCAACAGATGAGGATTACAATTTGAGTTGCAATTTGGGTGGGGACACAGAGCCAAACCATGTAATTCCATCCCAGCCCCTCCCAAATCTCTTACGTCTTTCACTTTTCAAAACCAATATGCCTTCCCAGTAGTCCCCCAAAGTCTTAACTCATTACAGCCTTAACTGAAAAGCACAAGCTCAGAGTCTCAATGAGACTGAGACAAGACGAGTCCTTTTCACTTACAAGCCTGTAAAATCAAAAACAAATTAGTTACTTTGAAGATACAGTGGGAGTACAGACATTGGGTAAATGCTCTCATTCCAAATGGGAGAAATTGACCAAAACAAAGGAGCTACAGGCCCCATGCAAGTTCGAAACCCAACAGGGCAGTCATTAAATTTTAAAGCTCCAAAATAATCTTCTTTGACTCCATGTCTCATACCCAGGGCTCAGTCATGCAAGATGCGGGCTCCCAAGCCATGGGCAGCTCTGCTCCTGTGGCTCTGCAGGGTACAGCCTCCATGACTGCTTTCACAGGCTGGCATTGATTGCCTGTGACTTTTTCAGGTGCACAGTGCAAGCTGTAGGCGAATCTACCATTCTGGGGTCTGGAGGATGGTGTCCCTCGTCTCAAAGCTCCACTAGAGGCAGTACCCCAGTGGGGACTCTGTGTGGGAGCTCCAACCCCACATTTCCCCTCTGCATCACCCTAGTAGAGTTTCTCCATGAGGGCTGTACCCCTGTAGCACACTTGTGCCTGGACCTCCAGGCATTTCCGTACATCCTCTGAAATCTAGGTAAAGGCTCCCAAAACTCAGCTTGTGTCTTCTGTACACCTGCAGGCCCAGCATCATGTAGAAGCCACCAAGGCTTCAGGCTTGGCTTGCACTCTCTGAAGCAATGGCCTGAGCTCTGCACTGGCCCCTTTTAGTCACAGCTGGAGCTGAGTGGCTGGAATGCAGGGTACCATGTCCAAGGAGCAGTGGGGCCCTGGGCCTGGCCCGTGGAACCATTTTTCCCTCCTAGGGCCTCTGGGCCTGTGATTGGAGGGGCTCCCATGAAGATCTCTGACATGCCCTGGAGACATTTTGCCCATTGTCTTGGCTATTAATATTTGACTTCTCTTATGCAAGTTTCTGCAGCTGACTTGAATTTCTCCTCAGATAACATTTTGTTTTGTTTCTGTTTTTGTTTTTCTACCACATGGTTAGGCTGCAAATTTTCCAAACTTTTATGCTCTGTTTCCCTTTTAAACGTACGTTCCATCTCTGTCTTTGTGCATATGAGTGTATACTTTTAGAAAAAACGAGGTCACATCTTGGACACTTACTGCTTATAAATTTCTGCCAGATTCCCTAAATTATCTTTTTCAAGTTCAGAGTTCCACACATCTCTAAAGCATAGCAAGAGTGACCTTTATTCCAGTTCCCAATAACTTCCTCATCTCCATCTGAGACCACCTCAGCCTGGATTTCATTGTCCATATCACTATCAGCATTTTGGTCAAAACCATTAAAGTGTCTAGGAAGTTTCATACTTCCCACATCTTCCTGTTTTCTTCTGAACCCAAACTGTTCCAGCCCAGTTCCAATGTTGCTTCCACATTTTCAGGTATCTTTATATCAGTGCCCCACTATCTCAGTACTGATTTTCTATATTAGTCCTTTTTCACACCACTATAAAAACCTTCCTGAGACTGGGTAATTTACAAAGAAAAGAAGTTTAATTGATTCACAGTTCCACATGGCGGAAACTTATAATCATGACAGAAGGTAAAGGAGAAGCAGGATCTTCAGAAGGCAGCAGGAGAGAGAGGGGGTGGAAGGTGCCAGACACTTATCAAACAACCAGATCTCGTGAGAACTCTATGACAAAAACAGCAAAGGGGAAGTCCGCCCCCATGACTCAGTCACCTCCCACCAGGCCATTCCCCCAAAATGTGGGGATTATAATTTGAGATGCAATTTGAGTGGGGACACAGAGCCAATCCAACTCCTGCTCTTCTGGTTTCCATTGGCATGGAATATCTCTTTTTTTCCCCTTTATTCTGAGCGTATGTTGTCTTTATCGGTGAAGCATGTTTCTGGCAAAAGATCATTGGGTCTTGTTTTTTTAATTCGACCACTCTGTCTTTTGATTGGAGAATTTAGTCCATTTCCATTCAAGGTTATTATCGATAAGTAAGGACCTACTCCTGCTCTTTTGTTGTTGTTGCTGTCTTCTCTTCCTTCTTTTCTTCTTTCCTGTCTTCCTTTTAGTGAAGGTGATTTTCTCTTATGATATGATTTAATTTCTTGCATTTTATTTTTGTGTATCTGTTGTATGTTTTTTGATTTGAGGTTATCTGTGTGTCTTACAAATACTGTGTTATAACTCATTGTTTTAAGCTTATAATAAGTTAATATTATTTGCATAAACAAACAAGCAAAATGAAAATTAATAAAAACTCTATAGCTTAACTTCATTCCCCGGCTTTTTAACTTATTGTTTTATTCTATTTATATCTTATTCTGTAATTTCATATTGCTACTTCTAATGCCAACCCCGTCCCACAGAGTTTATTCTAACCTTCTCCCTTTTCTTATTTGTAAACTCCTCTCTCTGTCAATAAGAAACTTGGGTGTCATTATCCATAATATATTTATATATTTGCTCAATCCTGGAGTACATATAAATTTTGAAATTACTGGGTAGAATACAATATTTTTGTAGAGCTCTTTTTATCTTTAGACTTCAAGTAAGAGTACTAATAATTCTTTTATTTTCTTTTTCTTTTTCTTTTTTGAAAGTGTCTCACCCTGTTGCCCAGGCTGGAGTGCAGTTGACCAATTGTGGCTCACTGCAGCCCCATCCTCCTGACTCAAGGATCCTCTTCCCTCAGCCTTCCAAGTCACTGGGACCACAGGCATGCGCTACGATGCCTGGCTAATTGTCTGGTTTTTGTAGAGATGGAGTCTCACTATGTTACCCAGGCTGGACTCAAACTCCTGAGTTTAAGCAGTCCTGCTGCCCCAACCTCCCAAAGTGCTAGATGTGTTATAGACGTGAGCCACTGCACCTGGCTTATCTGGTTTATATTTTTCAAAGTCACTTAATTCCTTCCTCTTCCCCGCTCACACACACACACACACACACACACACACACACACACACACAGACACGCCACCTTTAGTATGATTATCTTATTCACTTATTAGTGCAGTTAGGTTTCAGGTATTCTTTTTTTGAATATGTGAAATATTAACATGGAATGTGAGATCATTCTCTGGGATTTAGTGCTTTTTTCCATATTCCTTATGGTATTTTGAAGTTTGGACATGCTTAGTCTATAATTGTGCTGAATGTGTGGGTTTTGTGTAGTTTTATTTGTTCTTGTCATTCTATTTTATATTTGGAGAATATATAGGTAGACATAATTCACTGGTTGCCAGTTTCTTCTGTTACCCTAAAGTCTCTCTGAATAATTTCTAACTGGAATAAAACTTAGAGTCAAAATTAAAACTCTAGAAGTAACAACAGAAATCTCTTTTCCTTTAAACTGTGAAGATGCTACGTGCTGCATGTTTTGAGGGCCTTCCATGGACTTCACTTTAGCCTTCATATGTGTATCATTTCATCTAAACATTGTAATAACCCTGTAACATAGGCAATCTCATCACTCCATTCATCACATAAGGAAATAGGCTCAAAGTGGTTAAGAAATTTGTGTAATACCTCAGTGCTAAAATATGGCAGAATTATATATAACTGTGAACTATCCATACTAGTAGCTACCATAAAGGCTCAGTGTTAACTCAGTTTTAGATACATATAAAGCTGTATGTGTATGTCTGTATATTATGTCTTATGTTATGCTATACTATATTATTCTCAAAGTAATCTGATATTGCTAGTTAGGTATTATTACCTTATTTTTACATATGAAAGCACTGAGGCTAAGAGAGGTATTTTTATGTGATTACACAGCTATTAAGTGACAGGGCCAATATTCAGATCTGAGTCAGAATAATACACTACAGTGAAAAAATTTTCAGCTGTGTGAATTATTTGATTAAAACTTCATCAAATTTAACTCAAACCAAAGGATGGCCTTAGCTTCAATAGCAGCTGTTTAAAATGAAAACACATGGCTGGGTGCAGTGGCTCACGCCTATAATCCCAGTACTTTGGGAGGCTGAGGCAAGCGGATCACCTGAGGTCGGGAGTGTGAGAGCAGCCTGACTAACATGGAGAAACACATCTCTACTAAAAATGCAAAATTAGCCCAGCGTGGTAACAGGTGGCTGTAATCCCAGCTACTTGGGAGGCTGAGGCAGGAGGATCGCTTGAACCCGGGAGGCAGAGCTTGCAGTGAGCTGAGATCGTGCTACTGCACTCCAGCCTGGGCAACAAGAGCGAAACTCCATTTCAAAATAAATAAATAAATAAATAAACAGACACACATGTATTTATAGGGGGTCACATGGTACTATATGATTATTTGTCCTAGAGAAAAAATTTACAAGGCAAAATCTTTCCTCTTCTTATTTTAACACAAAATATTTCCCCTTATCATATGTTTTTAAGTGTTTCATAAAATATATTTATGTAAAAATATGTATTACATATTGAAGTGACAGCAGCACTTATGGAGAGTGATTACGGCATGTTTCATTGTGTAATTTCCATGTTTACAGGTATAATAAAATAAGTAGGGTGCTGTAAAGCGTGGTTCAGAATTGCAGTTGTTGGCCTCTATGTGTTTAGATATGTTTCCATACCCACAGATGTGCAGAAACTCCTTGGGAGCCTGCATTCCTGTTCTTTAATTGGATTTCTCCCCATCCCAAGGGTGTGTTTGCAGTGCCCTAGGAGAGACTTTCTGTGGCGATTGAAAACCATTTATTCTTAAGCAGTTTATAAACAGGCACTCATTTTCCTACTCCTTACCTGGCAGGGGAGATACCATGATCACATTTGGCCTTATATGAGCTGTGCAAGGTCAAGTATTTAGAACATTATTGCCAGATCTGCATCTGTTTTTTAGTTCTATAGAAAAGGGAGAATAAGCAGAAAATAGCACCCTTACTTTTAATGTTTAAACTTTAGTTATTTTCCGTACTTTGATATTTTCTATTTAATAAAATCCATAAATATCCAGAAATTGACAAAAATAGAATATATTATATTTATATTTTCCTATCTAATAGCAATAATTCAGACTATATTTAATAAAAATAACTAACAGTCATAATATTGTTTATTAAGTACTTGCTGTGTGCCAGGCACTGGTCTAGGAATTGCTTGGATTGGTGGGGAATGTTGGTAGTCAACAGCTTATGACTGGTTTTGGTCTTCTCAAAATTCCCTTCCGGGGATATTAGTTTAATCCGGTAGACACAACAGGCAGTATTGGCCACCTGAAACCTTATCAAAGGAGTGGCTTTAATAGGCAGAGGTCTGGTTAACTCTGTCACCTTTTGATATTTCTGTATGTCTGGTGAAGCTGAGGATTTTTGTTTGTTCTGTTTTTGAAGCCCTGCATACAACAACATCTCAGTGTGACTTTATTGTGTTCATGAAAGGTACTGCACAGTTATTTTGCAACTTCAAGTCAAGTGTCATTATATGAGTCTCTTAGGAGCAGGCTAAGAGCCTACGAATTCTTACGGAAGATAAGAGTACGGTGGTTACTGTTCTGTGAGTTACCCAGAGTAATAAAATAGTAGTAAAAAACATTTTTAAAAAGAATATGGTGGTTACTGTCACTACTGCCAGGAATAATCCTCATGTTTGTAAATCTTTTCTATTTATAAAGTACTTTTAAGTGTGTTAATAACTACATCATATTTGTAAATTTCTAAAGATAAAATAAGCAACTATCAATACCTATAGGAAGATGCATATTTCAAAAGTACCTTAATTTAAGATATTTATGTTCACTTCCAGGAGCCATAGAGAAATTTGAGGTTAAGACTGTCTTCTACTGATAATAGGTGACTTAGTTCACTTTTTCAAGGACAGTGACTCTGTCTGATAAGAAGGCTGCAGCTGCTTGACAAATTGACCTACACAACAAGGGCTAAAGTCACCTAATTCAATGAGGAGAGAAACAGTGCTTTCAGAGACAAAAGGGAAAATAATATTCTTATGTTTGAGTCACATTTGAATTTTGTTCTTTAAAATCCTAGGATGTTTTGTCAGTGGTGTCGATATGAAATAATCACTATTATAGGCGTAAACTATTATAGGTGTAAAATAATCACTAATTATTATAGGTGTAAACTATTGGACATTTTCACCTCCAGGATTTTGTTTGACACTCACTGTGGAAGGGGTGGGGATGTTAAAAGAGGTATATGTTACTTTTTTCTTCACTGGGGAAAAGGACAAAGAAAAAGAAAACATAATAAAAAAAATAGCAATTTATTTTGTTTATTTTCACTAATCTGTGGAAGGCATGCTTAAGAGTCATTTGAAATACCATATTTATTGCACAAGTAAATGAGAGTTTAAAAAGAGATGAAAATCAACCTACAGTTTTATTTTCCTAAAACAGACATATTTCCCTGTTTTCCTGTCCTGTCCTGTCTAGTCTGTAGACATAATTCTTAGTAGAAGGAATCAGCAAATAACCAGCTTTTGGCCAGGCACAGTGGCTCATGCTTATAATCCCAGAACTCTGGGAGGCCAAGGCAGGAGGATTACTTGAGCCCAGGAGTTCAAGACCAGCCTGATCTATATAAAGAGACCCCATCTCTACAATAAAAACATAAAGGCTGGGCGCGGTGGCTCATGCCTGTAATCCCAGCACTTTGGGGGGCCAAGGCAGATAGATCATGAGGTCAGGAGTTCAAGACCAGCCTGGCCAAGATGGTGAAATCCCACCACTACTAAAAATACAAAAATTAGCCGGGCGTGGTGGTGAGTGCTTGTAATCCCAGCTACTCGGGAGGCTGTGTCAGAGAATTGCTTGAACCTGTGAGGCAGAGCTTGCAGTGAACTGAGATCTCCCCACGTGCACTCCAGCCTGGGCGACAGAGCAAGATTCCGTCTCAAAAATAAATAAATAAATAAATAAATAAATAAATAAATAAATAAATAAGCTGGGCATGGTAGCATGTGACTGTGGTCTCAACTACTTCGGAGGCTGAGGCGGGAGGGTCACTTGAGCCCAGGAGGTTTAGGCTACAGTGAGCCCTGATTCATGCCACAGCACTCCAGCTTGAGTAACAGAGTGAGACCCTGTCTCGAAAAACAAAAAAAAAAATCCAGCTTTCTGTTTTTACTATTTGGTACATTATGTGGATGATAATATAAGTAATACCTATCCTTTCTTGTGTGCCTACTATGCACCAATCTTTTCCAGCTACTTTATTCTCATTATCTTATTTAATATTCACAATCATCATATAAGTATTTGTTATCTCTCTCCTATGGAAGAGGAAAAATCAACCCTCAAAAAGGTCAGTAATGTCTCCAAAATAAACGTTTTTCTGTATTATTTTGACTTTATCATCACTTTTTGAAAGCCATGTATTAATCAAATTTACCTGTTATCGTTTATAATTCCTGTAGTGAGATATGTTGAAGCATTTGATAACTACCTGTAATTTTCACATTAAAATGTATTCTATAGTAATTTCCCATTGTGACTATCTGGAGACTTACATGAGTTCTCTGTACTCTTCATACTTTTATGAAATGTATTTAGATGCTGGGAACATATATAGTTTATAGGTACTATCCTACTTTCTAGCAAAAAGAATTTGATTCTTTTCTAGGTCCACATCCATGGTAAGCCAGGTACCTTATTTTCAAGTATTTTGGAGAATTCAAATTTCCGTAATATTCATACTAATCACATGTTCTCACAACTTCAGTAAAGCCTCTGAGACCCATTTGTTTCATCTTTTGTGATCTGTGATGTTAGGGCAATACTTCCTGCTCTAATTTTTTTCAGATAATTTGTTAGATTTATGACATAGTTGTTTCTTCAACTTAAGGTTAACTTTTCTAACTCTTAATGAACAATATTAGCTATAGTACGCACATACATTCAGCCAAAGATATCTTTTTTTTTTTTTTTTTTTTTTTTTTGAGACGGAGTCTCGCGCTGTGTCACCCAGGCTGGAGTGCAGTGGCGCGATCTCGGCTCACTGCAACCTCTGACTCCCTGGTTCAAGCAATTCTCCTGCCTCAGCCTCCGAGTAGCTGGGACTACAGGCGCCCGCCACCACGCCTGGCTAGTTTTTTGTATTTTTAGTAGAGACGGGGTTTCACCATGTTAGCCAGGATGGTCTCGATCTCCTGACCTCATGATCCACCCGCCTCGGCCTCCCAAAGTGCTGGGATTACAGGCTTGAGCCACCGCGCCCGGCCTCAGCCAAAGTTATCTTTGAGAAAATAAGTAGATAACATTATCATTTGTATTGTACTATTTTGTAAGAAATGTATATTGATCATTTGTTTTGCTCCATATTCCCTGCTGACCACTAGGATTTAATTGTAGCTAAAACTCAGAGGAACTGGCGTCAATATTTTCAACGTTTGGATCATACAGTGTTCCCAAGCGTGTAGTTGTCCTCATGTTCTGGCCCCAACACACTTCATTTACCACTTCAACCACAGTTCACCTTCATGAGCCACAAACTACTACTCAGCATCCCTCTGTTGACTCCCCTCGTCTCTACCCAATCTTCTCTTTTTTCCCTTACCTCTACATGTCCAAATGTTACTCTTCCCTCAGATCCTTTCTCGTGTGCCGCCTTGTCACCTTCCTGATCTCAGGTTAACTTCTCTCTTCTTATAGCACTATAAACTATATGTCTCTTAAGACCTTTATCAAATTGAATGTGTTACAATAAAAGCCTTCTAACTACCACCTGAGTCAGGTACTCATATATTCAAGTGGAGATCATAAAATATATATGCATACCTTAAATATTTGTGTGAAACTAAATCTATAAATGAGCATTCATTTGCCAAATATTTACTGTAAAGCTAAGGCCTTTTCTTAAATATCCAAGTTAACTATGCTTGCAGAGCAACTAAGTAACACTTTCTTCCTATGGGTTTTATATGACCATCTAATTGAAGAGAATAAAAATGTCTGCTTTGTGTATGTTCAATTTTATATGTCTCACAATATATGAAGACAACTGATTTGCGCAAACTGCCAATGTCCATAATCTACTTCTCATGGAAAAGGACCCTCCCTTTGAATCATATCTGCATTTGCATAATCATATGCAAAACAGTTTGCAGTTCAGCAAAACTAAAAGGGAACATGGAGAGCATTTGACTTTTTGATTCCAGAAGCTGAGTTGAATTGAGAAGGATGTTTGAGATAGGGGTAATTCAAATGGTTGTAGTCAGAGGAACACATTAAGTCCTTAATAACAGAGTAGGCCAACATAGGCAGATGGACAAGTTACAGGTTAGGAACATAGTAATGGGAGGAAGTACCACTACAAGGAATAGAGTAGGGCAAGATGTTTAGAACTGAAGGTGAGAGTAACAAGAGAGGGCTAGAATTTCCCTTTCCGTGGTGTGTGGCATGAGACAGAGAATTCCTCGTAGGACTGGAAGACATAACCTTATCATCAGTTGAGGATCATCTCTCTATCTAATTTCTCAGGCTTTGTCTTGCTGAATTCTCACAAACTGAATGGTCATCTTTCCGATCACTGTATCTCTGGTACAAAAAGTAGATTCTCAGTTAGTATTTGTGGAATTGAATGAATATAACCCTGTGAAGTAGATGTTATCGGCACATCTTACAGATAAAGACACTCAGACCTAGGCTAGGCTGTTTGCACCAGGTTACATAGGTATTAGATAAGTGGCAAGGGGTAGTGAGCAGATGAGGGTTGGAATGAAAAACTAGGATTGTATGACTTTTGCTATGCAAAATACATGTTTATACTTCACTTTGTTACTGAGGAAGCCTCTGTACGGTCCTACCTAATAGCCATTAAATTGTGAGGGCTCTTATATACAGCATTGAGACCCGTTTATAACACTGTTGACAACAATTCAAACTTAATTTGCTTTCCACTCACTCCTAAGATATCAGCAAGCTTTCTCATTTTTATCTTTTAAGTTGAGGCCAGGGAATGTATCCTTAGCGGTTAGTAGATTTGGAAAAGCCCTATTTTTTATTTCATTTTGTTTGGTGTTGTATCTTTGTTTTGTTTTTGCCATAACTGATCATTTATAAAGCAATTTTATGGTTTAATAAAGGAAGGATAAGTCACCAAATACAGACTCATCTGTTGAACAGACATGCCAATTTCCTGCAGTTCTTGTGTATGTTTCTTTCTTTAAACAAACAAACAGAAACCTCCAATTATGAAAACAATGCATGTTAAACCAAGAAAAGTACCAAAAGGCAGACGGAAGTGATCATCACCAACAGATCTGTCATCCAAATGTAAACATTTTATTAAATATATATGTAGCCATTTTTCTGCTGCATGCTTTATACAAATTATGTCACATCATGCACAGGGTTTTTTCCCCTCAAATTGTATCCTCCTTATTCATCTTTATTTTTACATCATGATTTAGTTTGTTTTCTGCATTTTGTTTGTATAAGCATTTTCCTCTGTGAAGTTTGTTCTGATTGCATTCATTTTCATCTTCCTTTTCAAATTTTAGGTTTTTATTGAGATAATTATAGACTCATATCCAGTTGTAAGAAATAATACAGAGAGATTTCTTGTGCACTTTGCCTAGTTTCCCCTAATGGTAACATTTTACAAAACTACAGCATAATATCCAGCCAGGATATTGACATCGATACAATTTGCTGGTTCTATTCAGAATTTTCGAGTTTTACTTGTACTCATTTGTGTGTGCTTGTGTGTATTTAGTGCTATACAGTTTTATACCTGTATAGGTTCATATATCCAGCACCATAGTCAAGATGTTAGCAAATCCATGTGGCTTTGCAGCAACTCGGTTCTTGCTTTCTTGAAGTAAAGAACTCATCCAAAGGGCATACAGCAGAGAGAGCCTGAGGCAAATTTTTGAGCATGAGAGCTTATTAACAAGTTTTAGAGCAAGAATGAAAGGAAGTAAAGTACACTTGGAAGAAGGCCAAGCAGGCAACTTGAGAGATTCAAGTGCCCTGTTTGACCTTTGACTTGGAGATTTACACGTTGGCGTGCTTCTGGGGTTTTGTGTCTCCCCTCCTTTGATTTTTCCTTGGCATGAGCTGTCCACATGCTCCATGGCATGCCAGCCCTTAGAAGGGGCTGTGTGCACAGTGTGTTTACTAGAATTGTACGCATCCTCACTTGAGCCATTCTTTTCTTACCAGTGTAGTGTTCCTAGAGGATGTTCATATACCAGTTAAACTCCACCATTTTGCCTCTTAGTGTGCATGCTGGAGCCCACTCACTCAACTCCTGAGATCCAATCAGGAAGCTAGGGATCACCAGCTTCAGGAGTTTTCTTTTGGGAGACTGCCTTTCCCTCATCTCTACTGCAACCAATTATTATTTTAGAGAGACAGTTTAACAACCACTTGACCATCACCCAGTGGTCACCTAACGTTCCTGGTGTCAAGGGAGCAGGGTCTGTTTTCTCTCCTACTCTGCTCATGTCTGCCTAGCTGCCCACTCTAACAAAGATACTGAGTAGTTCCAACAGCCCAAGGATCCCTTTTTTAATCACATCCACCCCATTCCTAACCCCTGACAACCATTAATCTTTCCTTCATTTCTAAAATGTCATATCAAAAATTTTACATAAATGGAATCAGACAGTATGTATGTAACCTTTTGTGAATGACTTTGTTTACCCAGCAAGAGAGGGCAGGGTGGAACTCTTCCTTTTTATCAGGAACCCATTCCCAGTAAAACTAACGCAGGTCCTAGCTGAGCCTTAATTCATTCAGAGCATCACTCTCGTGACCTAATCACCTCTTAAATATCTCACCTCTTAATCCTATCACAGTGGCAATTAAATTTCAACACGAATTTTGGAAGGGACATTCAAACCATAGCAGATTGAATACATGTAAATCATTTATTTTCTTTGGAGCTATTATAATTAATACATGTTTATTTTTGGTTTTCACATATTTATTGTTAGTATATAACAATGTGATTGATTTTTGTATGTTGATCTTCTATCCTGTGACATTCCTGACTCGTTTCTTAGTTTTAGGGTTTGTTTTATTGTGTGTGATTTCTTGGAATTTTCTATATAGACAATTAATCTGCAGATAGAGTTTTATTTTTTTCTTTCTAATTTATGTGTCTGTTATTTCTTTTTCTTGCATTATTGTAGTGGCTAGATTGTTCAGTATGGTGCTGAACAAGAGTGGTAGGAGTGGATATCCTATCCTGGGCATGTAATATGGAAATCTCACCTCCATATTTGGGTCAGTCCCTTTACCTTCCCCACTTTTAAATATTATCGTCTTGAATATCACATGGTGTACAGTTTTTGTTCTGATCATCAAGTATGATTTAGAACATGTATATGGAAAAGAATAGTCTATTGTATTTACCCATATTTTTGCCCTTTTTGGTCTTCCTTCTGATACTTAATAGTTCCTTCTTTCATCGTTTTCTGTTTGAAGAACTTTCTTTAGCCAGTATTTAAGATGAGGGCTATTAGTGTGGCAGGTTCTTTTAATCTGTGTTTGTCTGAGAGTGTTTTCATTTTCTTTTTTTCCTGAAGAATAGCTTTGCCAGATAAAGAATTTGTAGTTAACAGTTCTTTTCTTTCAACATTTGAAAAAAATGGGACACTTCCTTCTGGCCTCCATGGTTTTAGATAATAAATCCATTATTATTCACATGAGTATCCTCCTACAAGTAATGTTGTTCTATCTGCTTTCAAAATTTTTCCTTTTCTACCTACTTTTCAAGTTTCAAATTATGGTGTAACTTGACATGAATTTCTTTGTGTTTGTCCTGTTTGGGAATAATTTAGCTTCTTGAATCTGTAGGTTTGTGTCTTCTACCGAATTTTGGAAGTTTTTAGATATGTCTTACAATATCTTTTAGCTTCACCCTCTTTCTCCTTTTCTTCTGGGATTCTAAGTGCAAGTGAGCCTACTTGAGCTCTATTCTGTTTCTACCTCCAGAATTGCGAAATACTAGGTCTGGGTAGGCTTCTTACTTTTTATTTATTTATTCATTTGTTTGTTTTGGCTGGGGAGACAGAAGACATCCGAATACCATGTTCTTCAGGCTTGCAACTCCAGGCTAGTGTACTTTCTTTTAACCACTCCTCAGAATTTTCCCTTCACTGTCTCTTTTATGACTCCTACAGTTTATAGTTGTGCTTTGCAGAGGAGCAGAGAGAAATGGATAAGCCATGTTGTTCAAACTGGGAGCCCTTTACATATGTTTACCTTTTATTTTTCTTTACACAAAAATTCATTTTGAATTTTTGAATTTGTGGACACAAATCTTAGATTCGCACTTGTTAGATATCAAAGTATATCATGATTATCCAACCAAGTATATTCTTTACTATGTTTTTAAAAATATATGCGCAAGTCTATTTTTAGGCCCATTTTCTTCTCAAAAATTCAAAATTCACCAGAATTTATTTCCAAAAGTCTTAGAGTACGTAATAAAGAAGATAATATTAACATTCATTTTTTAAATATTTTAATATGTGGGCACAATCTTAGATTAGCACTTGTTATATTTTAAGGTATATAACAATTATCAAACCAAGTATATTCTTTATCATGTTTTTAAAATACGTGCTGAAGTCCATTTTTAGGCCAATTTTCTTCTCTCATAGAAGGTAAAACTTGCAGCTACAGTGGTAGCAAATTTAAAATTGCTTTCTTAAGAGCTGAGTAGCTTGACTTGAAACGCTTTTTGATATGATGGAGTATGCAAGCATGTACGCACAAAATGGATAATTATGTAAGTTACCGTATTTTTCACATTTTTAGTTAAAATATGGGGGTTAAGGCTCTGAAAAGTAAGTTGCTAAAAATTGAAATGATTAATGGACATTAGAAGAAAACATTTTCTGACAAAGACATGCTCTTAAAAAGACCATGTACATGTGAGAAAGGTGCTATACAAAAAAAATTTATCAAATGCATTTTAAACATGGAAACTATTATTTGCACACTATTATAAAAACAAATATAAAGGTTTAACTCATAGTTTCTGTCTCTTTTCTTCCCTTATGATACAGTTTATTTCCTCAAAATGTAGATTACAGTTTCTGAAAAGGAATAAATTTAGACGATATTGAAAACATGATTCTTTTATTGTTAATCTCTTCCTTTTCATACAGTGCATCACATACAGAAAATAAACCATATAAAGTGTGTATTTCATAAAAAGGAGAAACTACTTGTTATTAATTATACTGCACTTAATTATAGTAGTTGGAATACTGACACTGCTAGGAACATTGGAAACATTTCATACAATGGATTTTAAATACTTCTTAAGCACAAACCTTTCCTGCAAATAAACTCTCATGTAGACACTGAGATTATCCTGCAGGAAGAAAAGGCTATCAAAACTTCTGAGATTTCAACATTTTTGGAACCCGTTCTTCAGATAGGATGCCCAAACAGAGGGACTTTAGTGAAATCACTTAACAGTCACAAAGTATCATTTATATAGATGTAATGTTAACAAACGTGCCATCTTTTGTCCTGTTTTTTAATTTAATAGTGATTTTTCTTTTGACAATATCATTTTCTTTTTAAATCTTACATTAATCCTAATAATGAAACCAGCCACAAATTTACGGCAACTCCATTTGTATTTAATGTAATTTATACTAAATTATTTTATAAGTGACAAATTGTCTTCCTTCACTCATTCATTCATACGTATGTCCATTCACTAGTTAATTCACTCAATAAATACTTACTGTGCATATACTCTATAGCAAGTATTATTTAAGGAGTTGGGATAGACCAGTGAACAACAACAAAAAAAAACAACTTCTTTCAAGGAGCTGACATTTCTTATGGAAGAAGAAAGGCAATAAGTAAATATATAGCATGTCACATAGTTGTGAGTGCTAAGAAGGAAAATGAAACAGTGTGAAGGAGATGGACAGGTATGCAGCAATGCTCCTGTAGGTAAGGCAGTTAAACAAGGCCTTGACTGACAGGTGACATTTGAGAAACTTGAAAGGAGGGAGTGAGTCACTCAGATATCTGGCAGAAGAGGGTATCTGGCAGAGGAAACAGATCAGAGTGCCTGAGATGGGAGTGTGCATGATTTTATGTATGCAAGGAACCTCAAAGAGACCCTGAGGCCGGAGACAGGTTGAAGGTGGTGAGGTTGGAGAGTTGCAGATGGATGGATGTCTTGGGTTTTTGTTTTTGGTTTTTTAAGTTTCTTTATAAATAGGCAAGGCAGCATTGCCAAACTCCCAACTCGAGGTCCAACCCTATTATCAAAAGCTTATCTAGCTTATTGAATCCTCTCGCTTCAGAACATCCTGATCTGATTATAGTTATATTTGGGCTCTGTCACCTGCTAGTCATGCCACCATAGTTGGCCTGGTTCCTCAATCTGTAAAGTGAGATTGCTAATACCTGTGCTGTCCTCCACACAAAACTGCTGTAAGGGTAAACTGACTGACGGTATTATGAAATTGTTTCAAAAAAACTACAAAATGGCTGTGGGCTATTCTTCCATAGAAAAATGACATGGGCTTTTAAGGCAGGTTTTGAAGGATCTGATGGGTCACTGTGTGAACAAGGCTTCCCATAGCAATTAGAGATAATTTCATAGTACATAGCAACTTTTGTAAAATGCAGAATTCATGGCGTGACTTTTTCCGATGGCTTCTTGGGATCAGAGCCAGAATGACCATTAAAGTAAATGTTTTGGAAATATGCATTAGTGCAGACAATTTAGCATATATACAGGTAACCATTCCTTCTCATTATCCTTTCAATGTATCATCATCTGAATGTCTGTGTACCCAAATCATTATGAACTCATCATCATGAATGTCTGTGTACCTAAATATAAAGAATCTATGCTGAGGCTAGAAAATGAGAGAACCAGACTTTGGCTTATTTTTATGCCTAAAACTGTTTTTTAACCTAAAATAGCGTACATTTTCAACCACAGAGACATTGGAGATGTGATTTGTTTTAGGACTGCCTCAGTGTAAAAGAAAAACCATTTAGTTATTCAATGAAAGGAAAAATGGGTGTTTTGTATTTGGCAGAGACTACTTTTGCATTAGAAATGGAGGTATCAATAAAGGATATTTTATTCTATTTTGATTTATAGCAAAAAAGTTCTATGACAGATATACTTTAGTAAAATCTTTCATTTCAAATTAGAGACATTTTCTAGACAACATGAAAATTAGGATTTTATTTCTAATGAAAATTAGGATTTCATTTGGGATAACTTAAACTTTAAAAAATTCACTTAATGTTGAGGATGGTGAAATACTGCAATTTCAAATAAAGCAATTCAGTCTCTTAACGTATGTTAAATGCCAACAAGCCAGTTCTGTGGAAGTCTGCTTGTTTGAATTTATTTTGTTAAAGTTAATTAGAACCTTCCTCTGATTGTAGTACTAAACAATTTTTAACATAATTATCTGAAATTGAGTAAGGCTTAGAGCTTTTGAGATGGTTGTTTTTCTGATGTTGTTGAATCTTAACACATTGTAAAAAATTTTCCAAAAAAAGTTTAATTAAAATAAAGTAGAATTCTTCTGTAAACCAATTCAGTAGCCTTTGCCACCAGCTTTAAGTGTGTATTTCTTCTTCCAGGTGGACATAGCTGACATTGAGAATGAAGAGAACCGCTACCGTCTATTCATGGAACTCCTGGAATCTAGTCACCATGAGGCTGAATTTCAGCACTTGCTTTTACTTTTGCAAGCTTGGCCACCTATGAAAAGTGAATATGTGTAAGTATTAACATCAAATTAGCCTAATTAGAGTTCTTTTGTTTGGACTTTAGCCCTAAAAATGTTGCACCTTCAAAAGAATCAATGAAATAATAATTATATGTGTGTGCGTAGTCAGTATTTGCCTTTAGAGGAATTTAAAATTGTTTTTGAAATATCACAGTGTCTTTCCGTTTCTCCTTGCCCCTAAACCCTAATATTTTATTCAAAAGTAGCAGACAGTGCTTGATAATATCTGATTTATGAGGTCAACAAAAACAATGTAGTTTCAGTATTTTCGCCAGGAAATTTCTTGACTGTCTTAACACAGCTTACAGTGCCAACTTGAGAATCCAAAAGGAATAAATGAATAATTCCTACTTATTGAGAACACAATGTTATGTGCAATTTACATATATTATCAGTCACTCACACAACACACCTACAAGGGAAGGTGATGTTATCTGATTTTATACATGAAGGAAATTGAGGCTCAGAAGTTAAACAACTTCAGGCTTCACATGGCTAATAAGTGGAGGAGACAGAATTCTAACCAACTGCTGGCTACCTTCACAGCCCATGTTGTTTCCTCTGTCACGCTGAGTTGCAGCTGCCACCCATACCTGCGTGGAGTACTTATTCAGTCCTTGTGGTATTAGCCACGGAACGTACCCCTTTCCTTTGGAAGAAGTGACCAGATTTCCTCTGAGTGCATGGGCTGGCTCTCATGAGCTGTGGCTTCTCATTGGCAAAATGGTATGAGCACCAATGCCCTTGCCACAAGCGCCTGTTTGGCCCAGGACTGATCTTGCTCTCCCCACGCTCAGCTGACATACTCTCCCCCAGGCCAGTGAACATCTCCACATGTCTGAGGTTAAAGAAGGATGCTTTTCTCAAAATGAAGTCCTATAACCTGTGAGCAGTTAGGACTGCCAGCAAATATCTGGAAAAGGTTCCACGAGACTGTTTGGAATTTCCAAAGCAAACCAAGGACAATGGTGCTTTCATTTTGTGGTATTTTTTTAACCAAGTATTTTCAGCAAAAAAAGAAATGTTTCTTAGATCTCTTACCTTTGTGGCAGCGATGACATGCTGACTTGTTTTTAAGAACAGGTTCTTACCTTCACTGTTTGAAATCCACAGTGCAGGCTCTCACATCATAACACCGTTAGTTCACAGTGCACTTGTGTTAGCCACCAGTGGTCTTCGTGTGTGTGCCTTCAGAGCTCGGGGTGCTTGTTCAGAGCAGGGTCCTGGGTCCTGTGCTCAACTTGCGGAGTCCAGCTCTCCGTACTGGGACCTGGGAATCTGTTCTGAACAAACTCCTGGGTGAGACTTATGTGACACAGGTGTGGAACCCACTGATGAGATTGCCACTAATGCCATACTTTTGTAAGGAAATGAATTATTAGAATCGAATTGTAGAGTTCGTCATACCCTCATTTCCCAATTCAAAATATGACGCCTCTAGGAGATTAACTTTAGTTTACAGTTTCTTTTACTTTTAGAACACTGACCATTTAAAGTCATTCATTTATTCACAAGAATCAAAATCAGCTTGACTTAAAACATTTATTGCATTTAAAACATTTAGTGCGTTTGTAAACCAAAAGTCTTAACTTTTAAAGTTATATTCTTTTGTAGCCACATATGAAATGGAATTTGTAAATTGCTAACCTGAGTTTTATAAAACTGCTTTATTAAATCATTAGAATCAGAACAAAGCATTTCCCAGTCTGCTCACCCCTTCCCCTCCTATCATTCATGTCTCCTCTGCCTAAGAGATAACAAGGGCATAAGTCAAATATTCTGGAGAATGTGTGATGGGATGCTTTACAAACAGGTTCTCAGAAGTACTTTTGAATATTTTTTTTCTTTTAGACAATCCAATTGAATAAATAAATCACCAAAAAAGGAGTGGGGGTGGAAGAAAGGGAGGATAGCGTGACAATGATGGCATGTTGCCCATCAACACAAAAAGGTTACAACTTAAGAAATTCGTTGGATCCACATGACTGTAATTTACTAGTGCCAACTTTGGTTTTTTAGCTTTAGTTCCTTGTAGGAAAATGCATGAAAAAATACTAGGTTTGTACTTAAGGAGGATTCATTGTTTTCATCCAGTGTATCACTGCTGGCTGGTGAAAAACATATCTTGATAATTTGTTACCAAAGCCTTGTTGCCCATTGGTTCACCATGCTGGGCAAGCAGCATTTCTCCTACAATGAGAAAAACTGTAGAGAAGAACCCAGGAGAGCTGAGTTCAGACTTTGCAAGAGGAGAAAAGAGGGGAAGTCCTTGAGTGTAGGAAGACTCCTCAGCACACCAGACACTCTCACAGAACTGTGTGTACCTTGAAGTAAGCAGCGTTCTTTGTTCTCACAGGTTGTCAGTTTGAGCTGAGACACAAAGGCTTTGCCAAGGGCTGGTCCCCTTGTTACTGTTGCACTTGAAATTCTTTTCAGGGCCTGAGGAATAAAATTCTTTCAAGGGCAAGACTATCCCTGGTTGTTCAATGTCTAGAATGTAGTGCTGTGCTAATGAACCAACAGACTCTTCATAAATAGTAATTTTTTCTTAATGTAAGTAAAATCAGTACACTGCTCCTGGGGCCATGAAATGAATTTACCATTAACTTGTCAATGGAAATGTAAATTGTGATGTTTCTATGAAACACAGGGTAGTGTCAGTAAAGACAAGGGAAAGAAAAGGCAAACTTGTGTGTGCTTTTATGTTTCCAATACCGGGAAACAATATGAAGCCCAAAGTGTGATCTTCATACTACTTGCCTGTGGCTTCCTCAACCTATGCTCCCCAGCTGACCTCTGCTATGCAGTACCCTGATTGTAACTTAGTCCTGCCCTGACCCCATTACAATAACAATGATAATAATAATAATATCAGCAAGAGGCAGTATTTATGTAGTAAATAGTAATGTGTGCTTGCTATTAACACTGATTCTTCATAACTACATAGATCATTCATTAAAGCAACTCTTCAAGGAAAAAAGACATTAAATAGCTTTACACAATGAAAAAACTGAGACCCAGAAGGGTGTGGCTTCCCCAGAACCATACAACTAGGCAAAAGTACTGAATAACTTCTCTGAGGATCCAAGTAGCCAGAATCTGAGCCCGAGTCTGTCTGGCTTCACAAAGCCTGTGCTGTTTCAATGCCACTTACTACCCCTGTGTTGCTGGGCTGCTTGGTGATACCACAGGAAGCTGCTTTTTCTCCTTAAGGTGTTGTCTTTTCTACAAGGTTGACTTGAAGCAGCACGTCATCTAGATTCTGATTGTAATTTACCATAAGCATTTCACTTGTTTTAAAATTTCTCACAATTATGATAGCTTTAGTCATTTCCAATGCCTTGTATTTTTCTCCATAAACACCAGCATAACCAATAATCCATGGGTGAGACTAGCTACAGTGATGCTAACCAGATGTACGATGGAGAACAAGGAAGAACTGGGGAATGAAGTTTTGAAAATGTGTCGCTCTTTGTATAACACCAAGCAGATGCTGCCTGTAGAGGTGAGTGGATATTCTGAGTGCTTTCCTAAGGAGTAGCCCTTTGCTTATCAGAACTCTTTATTATAAGCAATCCCAGTGACTGGACTTGAGGAACATTTCGCTTAAGTAATTACTGGTAAAGGCCATAATTTCTGATGGATCAGATGAAGAAAAGCGATGCTGAAAGGATCCTCTGAGGCTGCTGTCTTTTCGTGGGAGCCAGCGTTTCCTGTACAAGTCCCAGAGTATAACCCAGTTTTCAGTTTCTTCTAGACGCCCTTTTTTGTCAAACTGAAGTTTCTGTTCCAAGTGGCCATGGTAGCTCATGCATTATCTGTCTGAACTAGGCCAGCTGGCATAGTAGTAGTAAACTTTAGCACGCTTCTCAGTAGGTAACCAACCACTTTGTTTACATGCTTTTTAACATCATTGTAACAAGATTGCATAACCACAAAATTTTTTCTCTGCAAAGTATGGTCAAAACTCAGGCACCTCCTTTTTGACCTTTGTTCTCTTGTTTGATCCCATGGTTTGACTGTCACAGAGACATTTTATATATATATACACACATATATATACACACACACAGAAACACATATGTGTATGTATATGTATGGAGAGAAAGAGGGAGAACGTTCTAAAGTAAGCACATGTTAATTTCAGCTCACTGCTATGGATCCCACCTCAGCAGTATGTTATTTGAATAATTTGCTGTCTTAAATTTAAGCATTTGGATAATGGCATTAAATTGATTTTGCATTCCTACTCTGTAGGAGATAAACTTGAAAATAAATTTGTAAATATGATCCTTTGAATCCTTATTGTAATCGCTCAAGGAAAATATTCTCGTGAATGCACATTTAATGAATTGTTTTCTGAATGAGGGCTTGGATTTTTTTTATTGAATTTTAAAATATTTTATCCATTTAAAGAAGTCTTCCAACTACCAGAATGACACAATTATTCTACAAAATAAAGTACCAACACCGAAAATTACCTCCCCTTACTCTAGTGCAGTGTGATTTGCGCTGTGGACCAAGGTCTGCTTGTATCAGCCACTTATGAACCTGTGATCTGCTCTGCTATACTGTGGGCACCTGGAGAGGGGAACCGTGGCTATATCATGTCTGTGTCACCCAGGGCTGGATTCAGCCCACTGCATAGTGTAGGGACGCGGTGCACTTCATTATCCCCACCAAAGTAAGCAACATGTAAATAACATGAGATTCACCTTCGCTTGAATATAAGCTAAGATCAAGCATTATTAGATCGGGACCAAAGACCAGCAGTGTTCTACTGTCAGTTCTGTCGAATCTAGGTAAGGAAAGCATTGTTTAAGGTCTCCTGTTACTGCCTAACAGGCAGGTAGTAATGGTGATAACTAACATTTGCTAATACTCTTGGGCTTTCATCTATATTGCCTCCTTTAACCTTCAGCACCTTCTCTAAGGAGATTCATTTATCTCCACTTGACAGCTGATGGATTGGAGGGTTTGAGGTCAAGGGTCTTGCTCCTGCTTCTTCAGGCAGTGAATGGTGGGTCTGATCTTTAAATCAAGTCTCTGTGCTTGAAAGCTTGAAAAAGGAATTCTTCCAGAGGAGCCATTCCTACTACATTTGGGAGACATATGAATTTTGAATGTCTCTTATGCAATCAAATAAGTGTTACTGTCAGTTTTCCCTTTTCAATACTTCCTTCAAGAATGGCCTGTAGAATTTAGCATCTAGATGTTTAAGACATAAGGTTGTTAGGATCTCTGTCTTTGTCTAAAGATGTTTATTTGTTCTTTAAAATACCCTTATTGGTTTGGTTTTACTATAACTTTTGCAAGGCAAGGAATGTAAGTTGGCCATGACATGGCCACTGCATGCTTGACCCTGACATCATCTCACCAGCTAGCTAATCAAGGCTCAGTAACAGTTATGTATGTCAGCCTTCCCCAAACCCCAGGCCGAGGACCAGTGTCAGTCCATGGCCTCTTAGGTACCAGACCGCACTGCAGGAAGTGAGTGGCTGGCGATGAGTGAAGCTTCATCTGTATTTACAGCCGCTCCCATCACTTACTACCATCTCAGTTCCACCTCTGGTCATATCAGTGGTGGCACAAGATTCTCATAGGAACACAAGCCGTATTGTGAACCGCACATGCGAGGGATCTGGGTCGTGCACTCCTTATTCCTTATGATGATCCGTCACTGTCTCCCATCAGCCCTCGATGGGACCATCTAGTTGCAGGAAAACAAGCTCAGGGTTCCCACTGATTCTACATTATGGTGAGTTGTATAATTATTTCATTAGATATTACAGTGTAATACTAATAGAAATAAAGTGCACAATAAATATAATGTGCTTGAATCATCCCCAAACCAACCCCTCCCCAAGTCCATGGAATGATTTTCCCCCACGAAACCAGTCCCTGGGGCCAAAAGGCCTATAGGGACCACTTGATGTGTATTATCTTTTAGCCGCCTGGGAATAGGTCCTAGACATATCTGTGTCCATAGCAGTAATATTCTCATCAGCACTCCATTTACATTTTACATACATAGAAGAAAAGCGTGTTATTTTTATTGATGAATGTGTAAGAAGCTGTGCTTTCCATTTCCTATCGGCAAATGACTTGTTGGTTAAATGAAAAGTTCTGATTTAGCTGTGATGATTCAACTCCCTAATAAGTGTCTACAGCCACAGGGAGGTACTTTGACAAATAGAGTAATACATTAAGTTTATTTGCAGGGGTCTCATTTGATCTCAGAATCATGTGGTCGGTGTTTGCTAAGTGTTTTTAAGAGGTCAGAAAAGATAGCACAGCACCTAAAGCACACATCTATTAGAGTACTCCTCACACACACCATGGGAAGGGATTTACTGCCTCTGTTCTTTATTAGGACTGGGAGCACCTTTAGGGCAGGGAACATCATACATAGTAGAACAGAAGGAGCTCTAGTAATGCTTGAAGCTGTACTGTTTCTCTTCCAGACTGGGCCACATCTATGTGAACGTGAGAAAAGCACCAAACTCTCTGGATCTTTGTTTTCTGGTCTGTGAAAGAAGAGGTTAAGCTGGATGAGAAAATGCTAGTTCTGTCTGTTCTCTAAGGAGAATGAGCTGAAGCTGTATGTGTACTGCTTCATCCATAGCACAGAATTCACTACCTTTCATAAATTTGTAATTCTCTCAGGATGAGAGAGGAGGTACTGGGTTAAACCCCATTGCAAAGTAGGTCATTATCATGTCTCTTTAATTTGATGAAACAAAAGATAATTATTCAAGGAGTTCTCTTGTCACAGTGACTTTCCTTCATTTTCCTTAAGCTGACTCAGTTTCTGTCTCTCAATTGGACACATTTATAGATTTTTTTTTTCCTGAGGCTGCTGTGATTAGAGGCTATTTGCAAATGGTATGTACTGTTTTTACTGATGGCTAAATATGCTCAAATGTAAAATAAAAGTGTTACAGAGGAAGGAACATTTCTATTAAAAAGTGGCAGTATCTTGTTAAGTTTATTTTACTACATTTGGAAGCTGAAGAGTTTAATTTCAGAGTTCCGCAATGTTTTATATCACTGTGGTGGTACAATTTTCCGTTACTTAGGACTTTTTTTCCTAAATTCAATATCTTTGGTTGTCCTACTCCATGATTTAGGAAACGCGTGTGCCCAACTGTTTATGTCAGAGTACTTAAGAGTACTCACCTTTTTCTTCATCTCCGTTTCCCGTTTTTCACTGAGGTACCATACTTGCAGAGTTTTAAAAAAATTCATGACTCCCTAGAATGCCTTCATGACTCTTGCCTTTGCTCCTGGGACTTGCTTACTTAGGGCCATGATGGTTTTCCTGATGAAAATGTTACCAGCAGGATGAGTGACTTTCTCACAGGTCCTGTGTCCCACAGTCTCAAAAGTTCTGTGTCCTTCTAATCAGCTTGTATCCGTGGCAGTATATAAAGCACTCTCAAGAGTCAGGGATAGGTAGAATAAGAAATTGGCATAAAGCAGTTTGTTGGCATTTATAGATTTAAAATTCCAAGGTCCAGCTATTTGTGACTGACCCTGAAGGTCCATGATTTCGCTGAGACACAACATGAGTTAGTCACCGATGCTCTGGGTCTGTTGCACGGGATTAAGTCACCCAGCTGGTGAGAGAGCCTTAATAATTCCCAGCTTCTCAATCTCAATGTGATTGTTCTCTATCAGGGTTGAGCCACTTTTGCTAATGTCAAGAGCTTGATTTTTAGAATCAGACAAGTTATGCCATAACATTCAAGTTATTTAACCATTTTACCTCTGCTTTCCCCATCTGATTAGCAGGGCTGAGATCACACCTTTGTCAAAGGATTTGAGGAGAAATTAAATGAGATGATGCATATTAAAACAAAGTATGTAACAAACACTTGATGTTCAGCTCAGAGCAGCTGCCTTGCCGGTAGAGATTACAGTCCAAGAGGCACGGTTAGTGCCCTGGAGATTGAGCAGCAGGCCCAGCACAACCTGAGAGGCTCTGGAGAACACAAAACCAAAGCCCAGGTACAGTGCCTGGTGGCCAGTGTGGAGGCCCAGCTGGCCAAGATCGTGATCAACCTGGGGCTGCAGAACCAGCAGTGCCAGGGGCTTCTGGACATCCAGGCAACAGCAGTGGGAGCTCAGCCCATTCTAGGCCTGCTGGAGGGCAAGGACTGCAAGCTGCCTTGCAGCCCCCATGCAATGCCCGGGACTTGTGATAAGCCCCTCGGTCTCTGCATCACCAATCCCTGCACACCTTGTGCCCCTAGTTCCTGCTGCAGGCCCTGCAGGACCTTTCAATGCGAGATACTCCAGGGACAGTAGGAGAGTTGTGTAAGGACAGAAGGCATATTGGCGAACTGGTCCTGCTTCTCTCATGACTGTCAGGCCATGGGAACAGTGCCCCAGTGCATCTTCATAAACCATAGTCCACAGGGAGAACAAACACCCGGGTTTGTGGCCTGGCTCTAAGCCTGGGCCCACCTAATCCTCTCCATCCAAGGACTCTCCTGTTCTCTGTCCTCATGGTCTGACAGGTTTGAACTGCAAAGGCCTATCAAATGAGGTATTTTGTGGTTTTTCTCTGCTGCTTTGACCTTTTTTGCAGTTCCCCAAATCCCTTTGTAAATCTCTTAATAAACGTTCTCTTGCAACACGGGGCAAATAACGAACAAACATGGTAGAGGATTTAGCACTTAAAGATAGAGTAAGTATTTGGCCAATAACTGGTAGCTAAGAGATAAAAAGTAGTCAGTGGCTCACCTAAAGTGGGTTCCTCCATTCTTGGATGTCCTTGCCTTGCTATATGCCATCTATCCATTATGCTTGCTCAGAGAGGCACACAGGTTATTCCATAAAATTTGTCATGAAAGCCAAGGTCAGCCAAATGTTATGCTATGTCTAAATATCGTAAGTCATTGAGAAATACTTGTTTACTCATCACTGATAACTTACTGAGTAAGCAAATGTTTGTTCAGAGAGGGAATTATATACAAGAAGTTTTAGGTATGGCATGTACCAAGCAAGTTTAGAATACAGAGAAGGAGCAATATTCTTGCCTGCAAGCAAGGCAGGTCGGCCAATGAATGACTGTCATAATACAAGATAAAAGATAAGGTGGGAAATATTTATACAGTACATTTAGCACATTGAGTGCTAACCTGGGACATTCAAGGGTGCTTTTGCAGAGGAAGTACAGTTTTTCTGTGCATTTTAAAACTGAGACTTAAAGAGCAAGTAGATGGTTAATCAGACAGAGAAAGAGCAAAGGTTACCCTGTGTGTAAACACCTGGAGGTGTGAGAGAGTCCAGCGCCCAGCAGCCACCCTGCCTAACATGGTAGCCACTGGCCCCATGTGGCTTATCAAGACCTTTAAGTAAAATTTAGAATGCAGTTCCTCGGTTGCACTCAAATGTAGCTTTTGCCTTGTGGCTACGGTATTGAACAGAGCAGATACAGAATGTGTGGGCTGTGTCAGAAGGGGCCCCGCACAGCGCTTGGTGTGGAATGCATGGGTGGGGAGTGCTGCCATGACCGAGAGGAGGAGGAGGGGGCCCCAGGATGCGGCCAGCCAGGCCGGAGTGCCATGCTCAGGGGCTTGTTTCATGCTCCCAAATAATCTTCTGCAGGGTCCGGCATCCCGGATGAAAAGTCTGTCTGTTTCTTTGCCCCAGATGCTTGGTGAGACTGCTCTGTGTCACGGGTTCTTGAAGGCACACACCATACTTTTTTGAATTAGAATTCCCAATGTGTGAAGAATGTGTTTTACAAACCGCTCCCCTGCTGGTATTGATCATTGCCACACAGGTTTGTGTAGCACAGCCTTCTACTCTGAAATGTGAGGGCCTTGCCAATTTCAAGAAGAGACGTGCTGGGTGAAAGCTAAAACTAAAATGAGCAGAATTCCAAAGAGAACTTTATCCTGAGTTTTAAATGGGAGCTTACTTGTGCCATTCTTATTTTATCGATGCTCTATAATAATGTAAAGCAACTTTGAAAATATAGTAAATTTGAGTTTTTCTTCTCTGATCTGCTGTCTGAATGGCACAAGAGAAAAATCAATCCCGTGAATGCCAATAATTGTCAGTTCTTTAGAGCAACCGTTGCTTTAGTGTAGTAGAGTCACTCATTGTCTGGTTTTTGGTCCAAAGTGTTCTCTTCTTTGTGTTACAGCTAAAGTCAGGACCCAAATGGCAACACAGCTCAGCAGGGCAAAACAGTTTGCAAATCTTGTTCTTACTGTTTTATGCTTTTGTTGTAAAGGATTATCATTTGCTATCTTATATGAAAGCCTGCTGTGTGACCACAGGTTCAGTTAGTAAAATAAAGGGCTGAGAATAAAATTCAGATCTGCCTGTGGAGATCCAAACACATTTTCATTTTTCTGCAACACAGTTTTCATGAAGATAGACTGTCTTAAATATATTAAGGAGTCAATTCATTTTGACATTAAAATGATAGACACATTTTAAAATATTTTATTTGCTGATTTCCTTCATTTCAGTGAATGAAAACTAGAGGTTGTTAACAAGATTAACAATTGATAATTCTTTTTATTATTATTAAGCCTCCACTATATGCTGAGCGTTGTATGCTGTATTCATCAACACAAACTCTCTCTCTCACACACACACACACACACACACACACACACACCACAAAACCTGCAAAGGAGCTATAAATACATACATTTTACTTATGAGGAAACTAGGGCTATGAGAGTTTAGGAAAATAAATTATACCACTGTATCTGTACAATGAGTATTACAAAGCCATTAAAAAGCAGTATCGTAGATGAATATCTGATAGCTTGGAAATCTGTACACAGTTTACTGTGAACCAAGTGAAGTGGGTGCCAACTCCCATATTCAGTATATTCAGTGTGGTCCCATGTGAGGCTTTAAACACACACACAAACACACACACACACACACGGGCTACTATAGAAAAAGGGGTGGAATGATCTAGCCAGAACCGCGCTGGTGAGAAGTGCATCCTGGAGTTCTTGCTCACCCCTGCTCTGTGGTTTCAGGCTGTGAAGGAGCTTTGTCTGCTGCTGCTCAACCAGTCCCTCCTGCTTCCATCTCTGAAACTTCTCCTCGAGAGCCGAGATGAGCATCTGCGCGAGATGGCACTGGAGCAAATCACGGCAGTCACTACGGTATGCCCAGTTGAATTTACTTTTTTTTTTCTTTTTGTTAATGTTTCAAAGGAATGAATTAGCACTTTCATTCTCATAAATAACACCATGGTTAATTGAAGACTACTATATCTACAGTCTTCTCTGACCACAATAGCTGTTCCAGTTTTGTCCCAGCAGTGTACGGTTATTTTACAAACATTTACTAAGCTCTTCCCATGAACCAGATACAGTGTTTTGGTGCCCAGAATACAAATCCAAATAAGAAGACAGTTTTCTAGAGAAGCAGGATGATAGTCTCCTTAAGAAGATCAAAGCAGCCATGAACTAGCAGTCCTCTAGCTACTTAAAATTTGGGTCTAGGGAACTCCCATCATTGCACAGGTTTTCCATCTGTGGATGTGTGTGTTAGGTTATCCACTAATTAAAGGTAAGACAGTGGTTATAAGTAGTGTATACTGGCACCATCTGAAATCTCAAACTCTGATTTCCTTTGGCAACCTTCTTGTCTTGAAGCGTAATGACTGGC